>NW_027014614.1:0-77500 GCF_036934945.1 Oncorhynchus masou masou | reverse complement strand
AAAGGAGGGTAGAGTACCAACACACACGTTTTAATTGTTTGCCTGACCATATGTGATGCTAGTTGTTTGCCTGACCATATGTGATGCTAGTTGTTTGCCTGACCATAAGTGATGCTAGTTGTGTGTCTGACCATATGTGATGCTAGTTGTTTGTCTGACCATATGTGATGCTAGTTGTTTGCCTGACCATATGTGATGCTAGTTGTTTGTCTGACCATATGTGATGCTAGTTGTTTGCCTGACCATATGTGATGCTAGTTGTTTGTCTGACCATATGTGATGCTAGTTGTTTGCCTGACCATATGTGATGCTAGTTGTTTGCCTGACCATATGTGATGCTAGTTGTTTGTCTGACCATATGTGATGCTAGTTGTTTGCCTGACCATATGTGATGCTAGTTGTTTGCCTGACCATATGTGATGCTAGTTGTTTGCCTGACCATATGTGATGCTAGTTGTTTGCCTGACCATATGTGATGCTAGTTGTTTGCCTGACCTTATGTGATGCTAGTTGTTTGCCTGACCATATGTGATGCTAGTTGTTTGCCTGACCAAATGTGATGCTAGTTGTTTGCCTGACCATATGTGATGCTAGTTGTTTGTCTGACCATATGTGATGCTAGTTGTTTGCCTGACCATATGTGATGCTAGTTGTTTGTCTGACCATATGTGATGCTAGTTGTTTGTCTGACCATATGTGATGCTAGTTGTTTGTCTGACCATATGTGATGCTAGTTGTTTGCCTGACCATATGTGATGCTAGTTGTTTGTCTGACCATATGTGATGCTAGTTGTTTGTCTGACCATATGTGATGCTAGTTGTTTGTCTGACCATATGTGATGCTAGTTGTTTGCCTGACCATATGTGATGCTAGTTGTTTGCCTGACCATATGTGATGCTAGGTGTTTGTCTGACCATATGTGATGCGGCCGACGAGAAGCCGTCAGATGCCGACTCATTGTTGAGAGAAAAAAAGATAAAACGCTAAGAAAATCTGTTTCTTTCTAAATTTAGATTTAGGATGTTTTTTATTGTTAGAACAAATGGGCATATTTTCTAAAGGTCTGCCCCCACGCCAGCTTGGCTTCCTGAACTCACTAGGAGCTCACCTTTTCATCTCATATTTAATATTGTCCGTCTGACAAACAAAGTATTTTTTTGGTTTACACACCTCAGCAATTTGTAACAGTTTTTACCAGAAAGGTTATTTACCTTGTGACATCATTATGTGTATCTCTGAAGGTTCTGAACGGTACCATGTGACATCATTATGTGTATCTCTGAAGGTTCTGAACGGTACCTTGTGACATCATTATGTGTATCTCTGAAGGTTCTGAACAGAACCATGGGACATCATAATGTTGATTTGACCCTTGTTTTGAGAGCATGCAGCATTACTAGTCGTTGTTTATGGACCTGTCATGATGAATCATTACTTATGAGGATTGCATAGATTACGTTGAGTTACATTGAACTGGTTTAAAACAAAATGAATAGAAGAAAATGTACATGACAAAAAGGTAAAGTGTAAAGAGCGTTTGAATTTTTTCCGCTTTTTGTTAAAAATCGCACAGAATTTCAGCGTCCTGCTACTCATGCCAGGAATATAGTATATGCATATGATTAGTATGTGTGGATAGAAAACACTCTGAAGTTTCTAAAACTGGTTAAATCATGTCTGTGACTATAACAGAACGTGTGTAGGAGGCAATATCCCAAGGAAAACTCTTCACAAAAAAACACAAAAAATATCACTCTGCCAGTCTCTGTATATTTTATTTACATTTACATTACATTTACATTTAAGTCATTTAGCAGACGCTCTTATCCAGAGCGACTTACAAATTGGTGAATTCACCTTCTGACATCCAGTGGAACAGCCACTTTACAATAGTGCATCTAAATCATTAAGGGGGGTGGGGGGGGTGGTGAGAAGGATTACTTATCCTAGGTATTCCTTGAAGAGGTGGGGTTTCAGGTGTCTCCGGAAGGTGGTGATTGACTCCGCTGTCCTGGCATCGTGAGGGAGTTTGTTCCACCATTGGGGGGCCAGAGCAGCGAACAGTTTTGACTGGGCTGAGCGGGAACTGTACTTCCTCAGTGGTAGGGAGGCGAGCAGGCCAGAGGTGGATGAACGCAGTGCCCTTGCTTGGGTGTAGGGCCTGATCAGAGCCTGGAGGTACTGCGGTGCCGTTCCCCTCACAGCTCCGTAGGCAAGCATCATGGTCTTGTAGCGGATGCGAGCTTCAACTGGAAGCCAGTGGAGAGAGCGGAGGAGCGGGGTGACGTGAGAGAACTTGGGAAGGTTGAACACCAGACGGGCTGCGGCGTTCTGGATGAGTTGTAGGGGTTTAATGGCACAGGCAGGGAGCCCAGCCAACAGCGAGTTGCAGTAATCCAGACGGGAGATGACAAGTGCCTGGATTAGGACCTGCGCCGCTTCCTGTGTGAGGCAGGGTCGTACTTTGCGGATGTTGTAGAGCATGAACCTACAGGAACGGGCCACCGCCATGATGTTGGTTGAGAACGACAGGGTGTTGTCCAGGATCACGCCAAGGTTCTTAGCGCTCTGGGAGGAGGACACAATGGAGTTGTCAACCGTGATGGCGAGATCATGGAACGGGCAGTCCTTCCCCGGGAGGAAGAGCAGCTCCGTCTTGCCGAGGTTCAGCTTGAGGTGGTGATCCGTCATCCACACTGATATGTCTGCCAGACATGCAGAGATGCGATTCGCCACCTGGTCATCAGAAGGGGGAAAGGAGAAGATTAATTGTGTGTCGTCTGCATAGCAATGATAGGAGAGACCATGTGAGGTTATGACAGAGCCAAGTGACTTGGTGTATAGCGAGAATAGGAGAGGGCCTAGAACAGAGCCCTGGGGGACACCAGTGGTGAGAGCGCGTGGCGAGGAGACAGATTCTCGCCACGCCACCTGGTAGGAGCGACCTGTCAGGTAGGACGCAATCCAAGCGTGGGCCGCGCCGGAGATGCCCAACTCGGAGAGGGTGGAGAGGAGGATCTGATGGTTCACAGTATCGAAGGCAGCCGATAGGTCTAGAAGGATGAGAGCAGAGGAGAGAGAGTTAGCTTTAGCAGTGCGGAGCGCCTCCGTGATGCAGAGAAGAGCAGTCTCAGTTGAATGACTAGTCTTGAAACCTGACTGATTTGGATCAAGAAGGTCATTCTGAGAGAGATAGCGGGAGAGCTGGCCAAGGACGGCACGTTCAAGAGTTTTGGAGAGAAAAGAAAGAAGGGATACTGGTCTGTAGTTGTTGACATCGGAGGGATCGAGTGTAGGTTTTTTCAGAAGGGGTGCAACTCTCGCTCTCTTGAAGACGGAAGGGACGTAGCCAGCGGTCAGGGATGAGTTGATGAGCGAGGTGAGGTAAGGGAGAAGGTCCCCGGAAATGGTCTGGAGAAGAGAGGAGGGGATAGGGTCGAGCGGGCAGGTTGTTGGGCGGCCGGCCGTCACAAGAAGCGAGATTTCATCTGGAGAGAGAGGGGAGAAAGAGGTCAGAGCACAGGGTAGGGCAGTGTGAGCAGAACCAGCGGTGTCGTTTGACTTAGCAAACGAGGATCGGATGTCGTCGACCTTCTTTTCAAAATGGTTGACGAAGTCATCTGCAGAGAGGGAGGAGGGGGGGAGGGGGAGGAGGATTCAGGAGGGAGGAGAAGGTGGCAAAGAGCTTCCTAGGGTTAGAGGCAGATGCTTGGAATTTAGAGTGGTAGAAAGTGGCTTTAGCAGCAGAGACAGAGGAGGAAAATGTAGAGAGGAGGGAGTGAAAGGATGCCAGGTCCGCAGGGAGGCGAGTTTTCCTCCATTTCCGCTCGGCTGCCCGGAGCTCTGTTCTGTGAGCTCGCAATGAGTCATCGAGCCACGGAGCGGGAGGGGAGGACCGAGCCGGCCTGGAGGATAGGGGACATAGAGAGTCAAAGGATGCAGAAAGGGAAGAGAGGAGGGTTGAGGAGGCAGAATCAGGAGAAAGGTTGGAGAAGGTATGAGCAGAGGGAAGAGATGATAGGATGGAAGAGGAAAGAGTAGCGGGGGAGAGAGAGCGAAGGTTGGGATGGCGCGATACCATCCGAGTAGGGGCAGTGTGGGAAGTGTTGGATGAGAGCGAGAGGGAAAAGGATACAAGGTAGTGGTCGGAGACTTGGAGGGGAGTTGCAGTGAGGTTAGTGGAAGAACAGCATCTAGTAAAGATGAGGTCGAGCGTATTGCCTGCCTTGTGAGTAGGGGGGGAAGGTGAGAGGGTGAGGTCAAAAGAGGAGAGGAGTGGAAAGAAGGAGGCAGAGAGGAATGAGTCAAAGGTAGACGTGGGGAGGTTAAAGTCGCCCAGGACTGTGAGAGGTGAGCCGTCCTCAGGAAAGGAGCTTATCAAGGCATCAAGCTCATTGATGAACTCTCCGAGGGAACCTGGAGGGCGATAAATGATAAGGATGTTAAGCTTGAAAGGGCTGGTAACTGTGACAGCATGGAATTCAAAGGAGGCGATAGATAGATGGGTAAGGGGAGAGAGAGAAATGACCACTTGGGAGAGATGAGGATCCCGGTGCCACCACCCCGCTGACCAGAAGCTCTCGGGGTGTGCGAGAACACGTGGGCGGACGAAGAGAGAGCAGTAGGAGTAGCAGTGTTATCTGTGGTGATCCATGTTTCCGTCAGTGCCAGGAAGTCGAGGGACTGGAGGGAGGCATAGGCTGAGATGAACTCTGCCTTGTTGGCCGCAGATCGGCAGTTCCAGAGGCTACCGGAGACCAGGAACTCCACGTGGGTCGTGCGCGCTGGGACCACCAGATTAGGGTGGCCGCGGCCACGCGGTGTGGAGCGTTTGTATGGTCTGTGCAGAGAGGAGAGAACAGGGATAGATAGACACATTGTTGACAGGCTACAGAAGAGCCTACGCTAATGCAAAGGAGATTGGAATGACAAGTGGACTACACGTCTCGAATGTTCAGAAAGTTAAGCTTACGTAGCAAGAATCTTATTGACTAAAATGATTGAAATGATACAGTACTGCTGGAGTAGGCTAGCTGGTAGTGGCTGCGATGTTGACACTACACTAATCAAGTCGTTCCGTCGAGTGTAATAGTTTCTACAGTGCTGCTATTTGGGGGCTAGCTGGCTAGCTAGCAGGTTAATTGCGTTACGTTACTTTAAAAGAACGACAATAGCTGGCTAGCTAACCTAGAAAATCGCTCTAGGCTACACAATTGTCTTAGATACAAAGACGGCTATGTAGCTAGCTAGCTACGATCAAACAAAACAAACCGTTGTACTGTAATAGTTACTACAGTGCTGCTATTCGGGGGCTAGCTGGCTAGCTACGTTAAAAGAACGACAATAGCTGGCCAGCTATTATTTCTGCGTTTTGTGTAGCGCCGGCTACGCTAATTCTTTTGTTTACGTCCCCTTCAGGTAATTCGAGGGGGTGTATGCTATCAGATATTAGCTTCTCATGCTTTCGCCGAAAAGCATTTAAAAAATCTGACATGTTGGCTCCATTCACAACGAGTGTAGCTTTAACCTGTTGAAACTCTGGGTGGCGCTATTTCATTTTTGGATGAAAAACATTCCCGTTTTAAACAAGATATTTTGTCACAAAAAGATGCTCGACTATGCATATAATTGATAGCTTTGGAAAGAAAACACTCTGAATTTTCCAGAACTGCAAAGATATTGTCTGTGGGTGCCCTAGAACGGGAGCTACAGGCAAAACCAAGATGAAACGGCAACCAGGAAATCAGCAGGATTTTTGAGGCTCTGTTTTCCATTGTCTCCTTATATGGCTGTGAATGCGAGAGGAATGAGCCTGCCCTTTCTGTCGTTTCCCCAAGGTGTCTGCAGCATTGTGACGTATTTGTAGGCATATCATTGGAAGATTGACCATAAGAGACTACATTTTCCAGGTGTCCGCCCGGTGTCCTCCGTCGAAATTGGTGTGTCTTTTTCAGCTGCTGGTATTTTTCCATGCGATTCTGAGGGGAAAGCAGGCTTCCACGAACTGCATATCAATGAAGAGATATGTGAAAAAACACCTTGAGGATTGATTCTAAACAGCGTTTGCCATGTTTCGGTCGATATTATGGAGTTAATTCGGAAAAAGTTTGACGTTTTGGTGACTGAATTTTCGGTTAGTTTCGGTAGCCAAATGTGATGTACAAAACGGAGCGATTTCTCCTACACAAAGATTCTTTCAGGAAAAACTGAACATTTGCTATGTAACTGAGAGTCTCCTCATTGAAAACATCTGAAGCTCTTCAAAGGTAAATGATTTTATTTATTTGGTTATCTGGTTTTTGTGAAAATGTTGCGTGCTAAATGCTACTCAAAATGCTAAGCTAGCTTAGCATACTCTTACACAAATTAGTGATTTGCTATGGTTCAAAAGCATATTTTCAAAATCTGAGATGACAGTGTTGTTAAGAAAAGGCTAAGCAGGTGCATTATTTTCATTTTATTTGCGATTTTCAGAAATCGTTAACGTTGCGTTATGCTAATGAGCCTGAGGCTTTATTCACGATCCCGGATACGGGAGGGGAGTATCAACAGGTTAAAGTCATGGGGATCAGGTTGAATCCCAGCGCTAGCCACTTAGTTTCTGTTTTAAAGTCATGGGGATCAGGTTGAATCCCAGCGCTAGCCACTTAGTTTCTGTTTTAAAGTCATGGGGATCAGGTTGAATCCCAGCGCTAGCCACTTAGTTTCTGTTTTAAAGTCATGGGGATCAGGTTGAATCCCAGCGCTAGCCACTTAGTTTCTGTTTTAAAGTCATGGGGATCAGGTTGAATACCAGTGCTAGCCACTTAGTTTCTGTTTTAAAGTCATGGGGATCAGGTTGAATCCCAGCGCTAGCCACTTAGTTTCTGTTTTAAAGTAATGGGGATCAGGTTGAATCCCAGCGCTAGCCACTTAGTTTCTGTTGTAAAGTCATGGGGATCAGGTTGAATCCCAGCGCTAGCCACTTAGTTTCTGTTTTAAAGTCATGGGGATCAGGTTGAATCCCAGCGCTAGCCACTTAGTTTCTGTTTTAAAGTCATGGGGATCAGGTTGAATCCCAGGGCTAGCCACTTAGTTTCTATTTTAAAGTCATGTGGATCAGGTTGAATCCCAGCTCTAGCCACTTAGTTTCTGTTTTAATGTCATGGGGATCAGGTTCAATCCCAGCGCCAGCCAATTAGTTTCTGTTTTAAAGTCATGGGGATCAGGTTGAATCCCAGCGCTAGCCACTTAGTTTCTGTTTTAAAGTCATGGGGATCAGGTTGAATCCCAGCGCTAGCCACTTAGTTTCTGTTGTAAAGTCATGGGGATCAGGTTGAATCCCAGGGCTAGCCACTTAGTTTTGGAGATTTCGGTTCCGGGTTGGAGCGAGCCGTCGCATCTACACTTCGGTCCGCAGGTAGTATAACTTTTCATTACATTTCATTAAAGTACAACGGTTTGATTTGTCTAATCTTAGCAATTTCTTCTTAGCTAGCTACATAGCCGTCTTTGTATCAAAGATAATTGCGTAATTATCGTATTTCATCGTCCTAACGTAGTCTACACTGCTATCTGCCCAGCAGCTAGCTAACGTCCACTAGCACTGTAGAAACTATTACACTCAACGACTCGATTAGTGTAGTGTTAGCTAGCTACATAGTTGTCTTTGCTGTCTTCGTATCCAAGGTAATTGTGTAGTTTAGAGTGTGTAGACTTAGAGTGATTATCTTAATTTACCGAGGTTAGCTAGCCAGCTACTTGTCGTCCTTAACGTAGGAGTTACTGCTAGCTAGCTAGCCAACAGCTAGCCAACGTCTTCCGATTTGAACTTCAACAACCCGGTCAACATTCCGCCTCGCTCCACAGGTAGTATCACATTTTCATTTCACTTCATTACAGTACAACGGTTTGATTTGTTTGATCGTAGCTAGCTAGCTACATAGCCGTCTTTGTATCTAAGACAATTGTGTAGTCTGGAGCAATTTTCTAGGTTAGCTAGCCAGCTATTGTCGTTCTTTTAACGTAACGTTACGTAATCAACACTGCTAGCTAGCCAGCTAGCCCCCGAATAGCAGCACTGTAGAAACTATTACACTCGACGGAACGACTTGATTAGTGTAGTGTCAACAACGTAGCCACTGCCAGCTAGCCTACTCCAGCAGTACTGTATCATTTCAATCATTTTAGTCAATAAGATTCTTGCTACGTAAGCTTAACGTTCTGAACATTCGATAAGTGTAGTCCACTTGTCATTCCAATCTCCTTTGCATTAGCGTAGGCTCTTCTGTAGCCTGTCAACAATGTGTCTATCTATCCCTGTTCTCTCCTCTCTGCACAGACCATACAAACGCTCCACACCGCGTGGCCGCGGCCACCCTAATCTGGTGGTCCCAGCGCGCACGACCCACGTGGAGTACCAGGTCTCCGGTAACCTCTGGAACTGCCGATCTGCGGCCAACAAGGCAGAGTTCATCTCAGCCTATGCCTCCCTCCAGTCCCTCGACTTCTTGGCACTGACGGAAACATGGATCACCACAGACAACACTGCTACTCCTACTGCTCTCTCTTCGTCCGCCCACGTGTTCTCGCACACCCCGAGAGCTCCTGGTCAGCGGGGTGGTGGCACCGGGATCCTCATCTCTCCCAAGTGGTCATTCTCTCTTTCTCCCCTTACCCATCTGTCTATCGCCTCCTTTGAATTCCATGCTGTCACAGTTACCAGCCCTTTCAAGCTTAACATCCTTATCATTTATCGCCCTCCAGGTTCCCTCGGAGAGTTCATCAATGAGCTTGATGCCTTGATAAGCTCCTTTCCTGAGGACGGCTCACCTCTCACAGTCCTGGGCGACTTTAACCTCCCCACGTCTACCTTTGACTCATTCCTCTCTGCCTCCTTCTTTCCACTCCTCTCCTCTTTTGACCTCACCCTCTCACCTTCCCCCTACTCACAAGGCAGGCAATACCCTCGACCTCATCTTTACTAGATGCTGTTCTTCCACTAACCTCATTGCAACTCCCTCCAAGTCTCCGACCACTACCTTGTATCCTTTTCCCTCTCGCTCTCATCCAACACTTCCCACACTGCCCCTACTCGGATGGTATCGCGCCGTCCCAACCTTCGCTCTCTCTCCCCCGCTACTCTCTCCTCTTCCATCCTATCATCTCTTCCCTCTGCTCATACCTTCTCCAACCTATCTCCTGATTCTGCCTCCTCAACCCTCCTCTCTTCCCTTTCTGCATCCTTTGACTCTCTATGTCCCCTATCCTCCAGGCCGGCTCGGTCCTCCCCTCCCGCTCCGTGGCTCGACGACTCATTGTGAGCTCACAGAACAGTGCTCCGGGCAGCCGAGCGGAAATGGAGGAAAACTCGCCTCCCTGCGGACCTGGCATCCTTTCACTCCCTCCTCTCTACATTTTCCTCCTCTGTCTCTGCTGCTAAAGCCACTTTCTTCCACTCTAAATTCCAAGCATCTGCCTCTAACCCTAGGAAGCTCTTTGCCACCTTCACCTCCCTCCTGAATCCTCCTCCCCCTCCCCCCTCCTCCCTCTCTGCAGATGACTTCGTCAACCATTTTGAAAAGAAGGTCGATGACATCCGATCCTCGTTTGCTAAGTCAAACGACACCGCTGGTTCTGATCACACTGCCCTACCCTGTGCTCTGACCTCTTTCTCCCCTCTCTCTCAGATGAAATCTCGCTTCTTGTGACGGCCGGCCGCCCAACAACCTGCCCGCTTGACCCTATCCCCTCCTCTCTTCTCCAGACCATTTCCGGAGACCTTCTCCCTTACCTCACCTCGCTCATCAACTCATCCCTGACCGCTGGCTACGTCCCTTCCGTCTTCAAGAGAGCGAGAGTTGCACCCCTTCTGAAAAAACCTACACTCGATCCCTCCGATGTCAACAACTACAGACCAGTATCCCTTCTTTCTTTTCTCTCCAAAACTCTTGAACGTGCCGTCCTTGGCCAGCTCTCCCGCTATCTCTCTCAGAATGACCTTCTTGATCCAAATCAGTCAGGTTTCAAGACTAGTCATTCAACTGAGACTGCTCTTCTCTGTATCACGGAGGCGCTCCGCACTGCTAAAGCTAACTCTCTCTCCTCTGCTCTCATCCTTCTAGACCTATCGGCTGCCTTCGACACTGTGAACCATCAGATCCTCCTCTCCACCCTCTCCGAGTTGGGCATCTCCGGTGCGGCCCACGCTTGGATTGCGTCCTACCTGACAGGTCGCTCCTACCAGGTGGCGTGGCGAGAATCTGTCTCCTCGCCACGCGCTCTCACCACTGGTGTCCCCCAGGGCTCTGTTCTAGGCCCTCTCCTATTCTCGCTATACACCAAGTCACTTGGCTCTGTCATAACCTCACATGGTCTCTCCTATCATTGCTATGCAGACGACACACAATTAATCTTCTCCTTTCCCCCTTCTGATGACCAGGTGGCGAATCGCATCTCTGCATGTCTGGCAGACATATCAGTGTGGATGACGGATCACCACCTCAAGCTGAACCTCGGCAAGACGGAGCTGCTCTTCCTCCCGGGGAAGGACTGCCCGTTCCATGATCTCGCCATCACGGTTGACAACTCCATTGTGTCCTCCTCCCAGAGCGCTAAGAACCTTGGCGTGATCCTGGACAACACCCTGTCGTTCTCAACTAACATCAAGGCGGTGGCCCGTTCCTGTAGGTTCATGCTCTACAACATCCGCAGAGTACGACCCTGCCTCACACAGGAAGCGGCGCAGGTCCTAATCCAGGCACTTGTCATCTCCCGTCTGGATTACTGCAACTCGCTGTTGGCTGGGCTCCCTGCCTGTGCCATTAAACCCCTACAACTCATCCAGAACGCCGCAGCCCGTCTGGTGTTCAACCTTCCCAAGTTCTCTCACGTCACCCCGCTCCTCCGCTCTCTCCACTGGCTTCCAGTTGAAGCTCGCATCCGCTACAAGACCATGGTGCTTGCCTACGGAGCTGTGAGGGGAACGGCACCGCAGTACCTCCAGGCTCTGATCAGGCCCTACACCCAAACAAGGGCACTGCGTTCATCCACCTCTGGCCTGCTCGCCTCCCTACCACTGAGGAAGTACAGTTCCCGCTCAGCCCAGTCAAAACTGTTCGCTGCTCTGGCCCCCCAATGGTGGAACAAACTCCCTCACGACGCCAGGACAGCGGAGTCAATCACCACCTTCCGGAGACACCTGAAACCCCACCTCTTCAAGGAATACCTAGGATAGGATAAAGCAATCCTTCTCACCCCCCCTTAAATGATTTAGATGCACTATTGTAAAGTGGCTGTTCCACTGATGTCAGAAGGTGAATTCACCAATTTGTAAGTCGCTCTGGATAAGAGCGTCTGCTAAATGACTTAAATGTAATGTAAATGTTGTAAAGTCATGGGGATCAGGTTGAATCCCAGCGCTAGCCACTTAGTTTCTGTTTTAAAGTCATGGGGATCAGGTTGAATCCCAGCGCTAGCCACTTAGTTTCTGTTTTGAAATCATGGGGATCAGGTTGAATCCCAGCGCTAGCCACTTAGTTTCTGTTTTAAAGTCATGGGGATCAGGTTGAATCCCAGCGCCAGCCACTTAGTTTCTGTTTTAAAGTCATGGGGATCAGGTTGAATCCCAGCGCTAGCCACTTAGTTTCTGTTTTAAAGTCATGGGGATCAGGTTGAATCCCAGCGCTAGCCACTTAGTTTCTGTTTTAAAGTCATGGGGATCAGGTTGAATCCCAGCGCTAGCCACTTAGTTTCTGTTTAAAGTCATGGGGATCAGGTTGAATCCTAGCGCTAGCCACTTAGTTTCTGTTTTAAAGTCATGGGGATCAGGTTGAATCCCAGCGCCTGGACCATCTTGTTGGTCCTGAACCAGCACCTGGTTAGTCCTGAACCAGCACCTGTTTAGTCCTGAACCAGCACCTGGTTGGTCCTGAACCAGCACCTGGTTGGTCCTTAACCAGCACCTGGTTGGTCCTGAACCAGCACCTGGATCAGAATGTACAGTGTTCTCTTTTCCTTTCTGTTCTCTTTTGTCTTTCTGCACCAAGATGATATAAGAGTTGTAGATACCTCAGTCTGTTGTTGTTCTGAACCAAGAGGATATAAGAGCTGTGGATACCTCAGACTGTTGTTGTTCTTCACCAAGAGGATATAAGAGCTGTAGATGTTTCAGTCTGTTGTTGTTCTGAACCAAGAGGATATAAGAGTTGTAGATGTTTCAGTCTGTTGTTGTTCTGAACCAAGAGGATATAAGAGCTGTAGATACCTCAGTCTGTTGTTGTTCTGAACCAAGAGGATATAAGAGTTGTAGATGCTTCAGTCTGTTGTTGTTCTGAACCAAGAGGATATAAGAGTTGTAGATGCCTCAGTCTGTTGTTGTTCTGAACCAAGAGGATATAAGAGTTGTAGATGCCTCAGTCTGTTGTTGTTCTGAACCAAGAGGATATAAGAGCTGTAGATACCTCAGTCTGTTGTTGTTCTGAACCAAGAGGATATAAGAGTTGTAGATACCTCAGTCTGTTGTTGTTCTGAACCAAGAGGATATAAGAGTTGTAGATACCTCAGTCTGTTGTTGTTCTGAACCAAGAGGATATAAGAGTTGTAGATGCTTCAGTCTGTTGTTGTTCTGAACCAAGAGGATATAAGAGTTGTAGATACCTCAGTCTGTTGTTGTTCTGAACCAAGAGGATATAAGAGTTGTAGATACCTCAGTCTGTTGTTGTTCTGAACCAAGAGGATATAAGAGTTGTAGATACCTCAGTCTGTTGTTGTTCTGAACCAAGAGGATATAAGAGTTGTAGATACCTCAGTCTGTTGTTGTTCTGAACCAAGAGGATATAAGAGCTGTAGATGCCTCAGTCTGTTGTTGTTCTGAACCAAGAGGATATAAGAGTTGTAGATACCTCAGTCTGTTGTTGTTCTTCACCAAGAGGATATAAGAGTTGTAGATGCTTCAGTCTGTTGTTGTTCTGAACCAAGAGGATATAAGAGTTGTAGATACCTCAGTCTGTTGTTGTTCTGAACCAAGAGGATATAAGAGTTGTAGATACCTCAGTCTGTTGTTGTTCTGAACCAAGAGGATATAAGAGTTGTAGATACCTCAGTCTGTTGTTGTTCTGAACCAAGAGGATATAAGAGTTGTAGATACCTCAGTCTGTTGTTGTTCTGAACCAAGAGGATATAAGAGTTGTAGATGCCTTAGTCTGTTGTTGTTCTGAACCAAGAGGATATAAGAGTTGTAGATACCTCAGTCTGTTGTTGTTCTGAACCAAGAGGATATAAGAGTTGTAGATGCCTCAGTCTGTTGTTGTTCTGAACCAAGAGGATATAAGAGTTGTAAATACCTCAGTCTGTTGTTGTTCTGACCCAAGAGGATATAAGAGTTGTAGATACCTCAGTCTGTTGTTGTTCTGAACCAAGAGGATATAAGAGTTGTAGATACCTCAGTCTGTTGTTGTTCTGAACCAAGAGGATATAAGAGTTGTAGATACCTCAGTCTGTTGTTGTTCTGAACCAAGAGGATATAAGAGTTGTAGATACCTCAGTCTGTTGTTGTTCTGAACCAAGAGGATATAAGAGTTGTAGATACCTCAGTCTGTTGTTGTTCTGAACCAAGAGGATATAAGAGTTGTAGATACCTCAGTCTGTTGTTGTTCTGAACCAAGAGGATATACGAGTTGTAGATGCTTCAGCCGGATGAACTGATACGTATTGAATGTTTACTTCCTGGAATGGTGGAATGTCAGTGTGTGTATTTATAACCTATTGTGGTCATCTCTAGGGGACAATTACACTGTCACACAGGTGTGTGTGTGTGTGTGTGTGTGTGTGTGTGTGTGTGTGTGTGTGTGTGTGTGTGTGTGTGTGTGTGTGTGTGTGTGTGTGTGTGTGTGTGTGTGTGTGTGTGTGTGTGTGTTAGTGAAGCATTCAAAGGGGGAGACGAGGCGTAATCGCAAGAGGTGAAGTCATAATTACCCTGGAACAAGAGGAGGGTGTTCCTGGAGCAGCTGGGAAAGGCAGTTGTGAAGCCGCTGAACCAGAAGCAGCATCTCCCTCATTGAAGAGGAGGTTGTTCCTGGAGCTGCTGGGAAATGTAGTTGTGAAGCCGCTGAACCAAAGAAGGCAGCATCTCCCTCACCGAAGAGGCGTCAGCGCTTGTCAAAGTCCTACGGCGCCTTGTGATCAACAACCCGAGGATCCCGCCGCTGCCCTGCGGGAGAGGGAGAGGTGTCAGTCTGTTCCACTGGATGTCATAAGGTGAATTCACCAATTTGTAAGTCGCTCTGGATAAGAGCGTCTGCCAAATGACTTAAATGTACCCACCAAAGAACATTTACATTTACATTTAAGTCATTTAGCAGACGCTCTTATCCAGAGCGACTTACAAATTGGTGAATTCACCTTCTGACATCCAGTGGAACAGCCACTTTACAATAGTGTATCTAAATCATTAAGGGGGGTGGGGGTGGTGAGAAGGATTACTTATCTTATCCTAGGTATTCCTTGAAGAGGTGGGGTTTCAGGTGTCTCCGGAAGGTGGTGATTGACTCCGCTGTCCTGGCGTCGTGAGGGAGTTTGTTCCACCATTGGGGGGCCAGAGCAGCGAACAGTTTTGACTGGGCTGAGCGGGAACTGTACTTCCTCAATGGTAGGGAGGCGAGCAGGCCAGAGGTGGATGAACGCAGTGCCCTTGCTTGGGTGTAGGGCCTGATCAGAGCCTGGAGGTACTGCGGTGCCGTTCCCCTCACAGCTCCGTAGGCAAGCACCATGGTCTTGTAGCGGATGCGAGCTTCAACTGGAAGCCAGTGGAGAGAGCGGAGGAGCGGGGTGACGTGAGAGAACTTGGGAAGGTTGAACACCAGACGGGCTGCGGCGTTCTGGATGAGTTGTAGGGGTTTAATGGCACAGGCAGGGAGCCCAGCCAACAGCGAGTTGCAGTAATCCAGACGGGAGATGACAAGTGCCTGGATTAGGACCTGCGCCGCTTCCTGTGTGAGGCAGGGTCGTACTCTGCGGATGTTGTAGAGCATGAACCTACAGGAACGGGCCACCGCCATGATGTTGGTTGAGAACGACAGGGTGTTGTCCAGGATCACGCCAAGGTTCTTAGCGCTCTGGGAGGAGGACACAATGGAGTTGTCAACCGTGATGGCGAGATCATGGAACAGGCAGTCCTTCCCCGGGAGGAAGAGCAGCTCCGTCTTGCCGAGGTTCAGCTTGAGGTGGTGATCCGTCATCCACACTGATATGTCTGCCAGACATGCAGAGATGCGATTCGCCACCTGGTCATCAGAAGGGGGAAAGGAGAAGATTAATTGTGTGTCGTCTGCATAGCAATGATAGGAGAGACCATGTGAGGTTATGACAGAGCCAAGTGACTTGGTGTATAGCGAGAATAGGAGAGGGCCTAGAACAGAGCCCTGGGGGACACCAGTGGTGAGAGCGCGTGGCGAGGAGACAGATTCTCGCCACGCCACCTGGTAGGAGCGACCTGTCAGGTAGGACGCAATCCAAGCGTGGGCCGCGCCGGAGATGCCCAACTCGGAGAGGGTGGAGAGGAGGATCTGATGGTTCACAGTATCGAAGGCAGCCGATAGGTCTAGAAGGATGAGAGCAGAGGAGAGAGAGTTAGCTTTAGCAGTGCGGAGCGCCTCCGTGATACAGAGAAGAGCAGTCTCAGTTGAATGACTAGTCTTGAAACCTGACTGATTTGGATCAAGAAGGTCATTCTGAGAGAGATAGCGGGAGAGCTGGCCAAGGACGGCACGTTCAAGAGTTTTGGAGAGAAAAGAAAGAAGGGATACTGGTCTGTAGTTGTTGACATCGGAGGGATCGAGTGTAGGTTTTTTCAGAAGGGGTGCAACTCTCGCTCTCTTGAAGACGGAAGGGACGTAGCCAGCGGTCAGGGATGAGTTGATGAGCGAGGTGAGGTAAGGGAGAAGGTCCCCGGAAATGGTCTGGAGAAGAGAGGAGGGGATAGGGTCAAGCGGGCAGGTTGTTGGGCGGCCGGCCGTCACAAGAAGCGAGATTTCATCTGGAGAGAGAGGGGAGAAAGAGGTCAGAGCACAGGGTAGGGCAGTGTGAGCAGAACCAGCGGTGTCGTTTGACTTAGCAAACGAGGATCGGATGTCGTCGACCTTCTTTTCAAAATGGTTGACGAAGTCATCTGCAGAGAGGGAGGAGGGGGGGGAGGGGGAGGAGGATTCAGGAGGGAGGAGAAGGTGGCAAAGAGCTTCCATACCTTAAGGGAACATTTCGACAATCACCGTATAGTTAGTGAGAAAGTCCCTATTGGAACTGTACGGTCCCTTACTAGACGTCCGAAAACATTTTAGAAATTCGGGGACGGCGTCGGGCCGAGCGGTAGGGCCAGACCTACCGGGAAGTCATCAAATGAACTTTGTCGGACATTCGGTTTTCGTTTAATAAAATAAACAAATTTTAGCCCATTTTTGCGCAATGCCGAAATATCCCACAAGAGGGCATAAGCAATCATATTGCTATTGGACAAAACATCACGAATCACGACGTGCCATATCTCGGAAACCGAAAATATTTCGAAGCCGAAACTTGGTGAGCGTAGGTTTGGCATTATGGGAAGATGGCCCCGAACAAGATGGCGTCTAGGCCTCAACGGTTTTTGAGTTATGGCCATATTTCTGGGATTAAAGGTCCAAAATGAAAATAGAGAAAAGATTTTTTCACTTCACGTCAAAGTCAAGGAGCCTCCGGTGTCAATAAAAAAAAAAAATCGGCCATTTATCTATCGTCATTTACGAGAAATCGTACGTTGACCAGATCGTGATGTTCAGATATAGGTGGTTTTTTTTTTTCAACGGTTACAGATCCAGTTGCAGGGTGTTCATACGAGTATTTTTAAAATGTGCTGCGGAGCTCTGCGACATTTCTGTGATTTTCTATGATTTTCTGAAATAACACACACTCACTAAACCCTCCGTAAATAACTCAGTTCTTAACGTAAAGACTTAAAACTCAGGATTCTGTAAAGGCATACCCCAATGAGGATATGAGTTTATTTATAGCTTCCTGTGCCAACCGGAAGTGCCATAATTGGTGTCTCAGGGGCTGTTTGGAAGGGTTAAAAAAATCAGATCTGTCCAAAACTTCATATGTGTGATTAGACAACCCCCATGAACTGTAAATCAGTCATTTTTCCCAACAGATGTCAAAGAAAAGCTCTCACACACACACACACAGCAAGGATGGAGTGACAAAGCGTGGTGTTTAAAGACACAGAGAGCAGGCAATGGCATAAACATAATCCCAAGGCAGGGCCGAGTCCAACGAGGTGCCCCGCTTGACCGTAGCTCACTCGGTCTGAGCGCAGCGACCATGAGAAAAATAGGCCCACAATGAAGCCTGCACCACAATGTCATTTGATTTTGGGTGACAGCGGCGGAACCGTTAGGTTTAGAAGGACAATTCAAACACAGGACTGTTCCTAAGGTCCTCCCGATCTGTGCAAGCCTAACCTTGACTGTGTGGCATTAACCTTTCACAGTTAAAAGAAGGTGTTTACATAAAAACAGTGTGCATTGACTTCTCTCCCCATAGGAATACATTGCCTGCTCCCCTAAATACAACCTGGGGTCTTTATGGGTTATGAATGCTGTATGAACCTGTCTTCTATGACATTCCATCAGACCACTATGAGGTCTACCTGTGTCGATTCTAAGCTTCCTGGAGCAACCGGAAGTGGTTAGATTGACCCAAAAGGTATTTGGATGTACATCACCTCGAAAGGTGCCGAGGCCTCTGCATTATTCAACCCTGTGTAGATCAGTCAATTCTCAACTTAAAGACTTAAAACTCAGGATTCCCTAGGTTTCTATGTCAGTCAAGACATGTGTGTATTTATAGCTTCCTGTGCCAACCGGAAGTGCCATAATTGGTGACTCAGGGGCTGTTTGGAAGGGTTAAAAAAATCAGATCTGTCCAAAACTTCATATGTGTGATTAGACAACCCCCATGAACTGTAAATCAGTCATTTTTCCCAACAGATGTCAAAGAAAAGCTCTCACACACACACACACACAGCAAGGATGGAGTGACAAAGCGTGGTGTTTAAAGACACAGAGAGCAGGCAATGGCATAAACATAATCCCAAGGCCGTGCCGAGTCCAACGAGGTGCCCCTCTTGACCGTAGCTCGCTCGGTCTGAGCGCAGCGACCATGAGAAAAATAGACCCACAATGATGCCTGCACCACAATGTCATTGGATTTTGGGTGACAGCGGCGGAACCGTTAGGTTTAGAAGGACAATTCAAACACAGGACTGTTCCTAAGGTCCTCCCGATCTGTGCAAGCCTAACCTTGACTGTGTGGCATTAACCTTTCACAGTTAAAAGAAGGTGTTTACAAAAAAACAGTGTGCATTGACTTCTCTCCCCATAGGAATACATTGCCTGCTCCCCTAAATACAACCTGGGGTCTTTATGGGTTATGAATGCTGTATGAACCTGTCTTCTATGACATTCCATCAGACCACTATGAGGTCTACCTGTGTCGATTCTAAGCTTCCTGGAGCAACCGGAAGTGGTTAAATTGACCCAAAAGGTATTTGGATGTACATCACCTCGAAAGGTGCCGAGGCCTCTGCATTATTCAACCCTGTGTAGATCAGTCAATTCTCAACTTAAAGACTTAAAACTCAGGATTCCCTAGGTTTCTATGTCAGTCAAGACATGTGTGTATTTATAGCTTCCTGTGCCAACCGGAAGTGCCATAATTGGTGACTCAGGGGCTGTTTGGAAGGGTTAAAAAAATCAGATCTGTCCAAAACTTCATATGTGTGATTAGACAACCCCCATGAACTGTAAATCAGTCATTTTTCCCATAAAAATTCAAAGGAAAAATAAATCACACAGATACACAACTTGGATGGAGGGACGTATTGGGGTGTGTAGAGACTGACAGTGCCTCCAATAGTTAGCTTTGTTCGAGCTAAAAAAGAACCGTCAGACCTAGAGTTCCGAAACTTTAGAATCCTGTTCTAGACCTCAGGTAGATAGTGCGTGGTGAGTTACGGCGCTCTAGGAGGTTCTCGGACCGAGAAACAGCTTCGAACATTTGCAATGACTTCAATTCATTTTGACCATTACGAAAATGGCGACATTTAGAAATGTCCCAGAGACACAAGACTAGGTGCATTGTGACCGTCTCGGCCCATAGAGACAGAACCCAACATCTCGGTCCGATAGCTCATTCAAGGACCCCGTAGCAAGGCATTGAAAAAAGTGGATTTTCAGCACCAATTAGGCTTTTACTCGGACACCAAATGACCTATCGGGCCGAAACTCGGGATTCGGGGTCGCCTCACATAGGACTACACATAATGTCCGAACTGGCCCCGCAGCTAGAAAGTAACTATGTGTTTTATGGTTTTTTAATGTTTTGTACCGAAGGCCTTGTGAATTTTGGGCCAGCTCTGAAGTATGTTATACTTGGCTCCTAAATGAGTTGGGAAAAGTGGGTTTGGTGTCAGTTTGTATCAGTTTGGTGTCAGAATGATATCAAATTGACTGATGGACGGTGACTTGCAGGTGACTCTTGTCCATTAGCAATATGTTTAAGCGGTGAGGTACCATCACCAAAAGCGACATTCTGAAATCAACCCAAACGAGCCATGGAGAGGTACCAGTATCACTGCCCAGCCATCCCGAGGTCATCGGGCCAGTCAATTTGGCATTCCTGCAAAAATTTTCAGTGACTTTGCAAAAGTAAGGAACATTTGCAATATGTTTTAACAGTGAGGTACCATCACCAAAAGCGACATTCTGAAATCAACCCAAACGAGCCATGGAGAGGTACCAGTATCACTGCCCAGCCATCCCGAGGTCATCGGGCCAGTCAATTTGGCATTCCTGCAAAAATTTTCAGTGACTTTGCAAAAGTAAGGAACATTTGCAATATGTTTTAACAGTGAGGTACCATCACCAAAAGCGACATTCTGAAATCAACCCAAACGAGCCATGGAGAGGTACCAGTATCACTGCCCAGACATCCCTATGTCATCGGGCCAGTCAATTTGGCATTCCTGCATGATTTTTATGGCATGACAAATTGGTGATGGTGACTGCCCAGTTAACCATATGGCAAATGCACAGTGACTTTGCAAAAGTGAGAAAACATGACCAAATGGACATTCTGAAATCAACACAAACAATGGCATGACCATAGTGTCCAGACTGTGCCGAGTCCAACGAGGTGCCCCGCTTGACCGTAGCTCGCTCGGTCTGAGCGCGCGACCATGAGAAAAATAGGCCCAATATGAAGCCTTCACCAGTACGTCATTTGATTTTGGGTGACAGCGGCGGAACCGTTAGGTTTAGAAAGACAATTCAACCACAGGACTGTTCCTAAGGTCCTCCTGATCTGTCCAAGCCTATCCTTGACCGTGTGACATTAACCCTTCACAGTCAAAAGAAGGTGTTTACATAAAAACTGTGTTCATTGACTTCTCTCCCCATAGGAATACATTGGCTGCTCCACTAAATACAACCTGGAGTCTATATGGGTTATGAATGTTGTATGAACCTGTCTTTGGTACCAGTCCATCAGACCACTATAAGGTCTACCTGTGTCGATTCTAAGCTTCCTGGACCAACCGGAAGTGGTCCAAATCGCCCTAAAAGTGTATACCCATACACTGCCTGCAATTTGATGGACATAGTGCATTGAACCCTGTGTAAATCAGTCAGTTTTAATGGTAAAGACTTAAAACTCAGGATTCTCTAATGGAATAGCCCAATGAGGATGTATGTTGAGTTACAGCTTCCTGTGCCAACCGGAAGTGCCATAATTGGTGTCTCATGGGCTGTTTGGAGGGGTTAAAAATATCAGATCTTTCCAAAACTTCATATATATGATTAGGCAACCCCCATGAACTGTAAATCAGTCATTTTTCCCATAAAAATTCAAAGGAAAACTAAATCACACAGATACACAACATGGATGGAGGGACGTATCATTGGGGTGCGTAGAGACTGACAGTGCCTCCAATAGTTAGCTTTGAATGATATCAAATTGACTGATGGACAGTGACTTGCAGGTGACTCTTGTCCATTAGCAATATGTTTAAGCGGTGAGGTACCATCACCAAAAGCGACATTCTGAAATCAACCCAAAAGAGCCATGGAGAGGTACCAGTATCACTGCCCAGCCATCCCGAGGTCATCGGGCCAGTCAATTTGGCATTCCTGCATGATTTTTATGGCATGACAAATTGGTGATGGTGACTGCCCAGTTAACCATATGGCAAATGCACAGTGACTTTGAAAGAGTGAGAAAAATCACCAAATGGACATTCTGAAATCAACCCAAACGAGCCATGGAGAGGTACCAGTATCACTGCCCAGCCATCCCGAGGTCATCGGGCCAGTCAATTTGGCATTCCTGCAAAAATTTTCAGTGACTTTGCAAAAGTAAGGAACATTTGCAATATGTTTTAACAGTGAGGTACCATCACCAAAAGCGACATTCTGAAATCAACCCAAACGAGCCATGGAGAGGTACCAGTATCACTGCCCAGACATCCCTATGTCATCGGGCCAGTCAATTTGGCATTCCTGCATGATTTTTATAGCATGACAAATTGGTGATGGTGACTGCCCAGTTAACCATATGGCAAATGCACAGTGACTTTGAAAGAGTGAGAAAAATCACCAAATGGACATTCTGAAATCAGCCCAAACGAGCGATGGAGAGGTACCAGTATCACTGCCCAGCCATCCCGAGGTCATCGGGCCAGTCAATTTGGCATTCCTGCAAGAATTTTTTGTGACTTTGCAAAAGTAAGGAACATTTGCAATATGTTTAAGCGGTGAGTTACCATCACCAAAAGCGACATTCTGAAATCAACCCAAACGAGCCATGGAGAGGTACCAAAATCACTGCCCAGCCATCCTGAGGTCATCGGGCCAGTCAATTTGGCATTCCTGCAAAAATTTTCAGTGACTTTGCAAAAGTAAGGAACATTTGCAATATGTTTTAACAGTGAGGTACCATCACCAAAAGCGACATTCTGAAATCAACCCAAACGAGCCATGGAGAGGTACCAGTATCACTGCCCAGCCATCCCGAGGTCATCGGGCCAGTCAATTTGGCATTCCTGCATGATTTTTATAGCATGACATATTGGTGATGGTGACTGCCCAGTTAACCATATGGCAACTGCACAGTGACTTTGAAAGAGTGAGAAAAATCACCAAATGGACATTCTGAAATCAACCCAAACGAGCCATGGAGAGGTACCAGTATCACTGCCCAGCCATCCCGAGGTCATCGGGCCAGTCAATTTGGCATTCCTGCAAAAATTTTCAGTGACTTTGCAAAAGTAAGGAACATTTGCAATATGTTTTAACAGTGAGGTACCATCACCAAAAGCGACATTCTGAAATCAACCCAAACGAGCCATGGAGAGGTACCAGTATCACTGCCCAGCCATCCCGAGGTCATCGGGCCAGTCAATTTGGCATTCCTGCAAAAATTTTCAGTGACTTTGCAAAAGTAAGGAACATTTGCAATATGTTTTAACAGTGAGGTACCATCACCAAAAGCGACATTCTGAAATCAACCCAAACGAGCGATGGAGAGGTACCAAAATCACTGCCCAGCCATCCTGAGGTCATCGGGCCAGTCAATTTGGCATTCCTGCATGATTTTTATGGCATGACAAATTGGTGATGGTGACTGCCCAGTTAACCATATGGCAAATGCACAGTGACTTTGCAAAAGTGAGAAAACATGACCAAATGGACATTCTGAAATCAACCCAAACGAGTGATGGAGAGGTACCAGAATCACTGCCAAGCCATCCCGAGGTCATCGGGCCAGTCAATTTGGCATTCCTGCAAAAATTTTCAGTGACTTTGCAAAAGTAAGGAACATTTGCAATATGTTTTAACAGTGAGGTACCATCACCAAAAGCGACATTCTGAAATCAACCCAAACGAGCCATGGAGAGGTACCAGTATCACTGCCCAGACATCCCGAGGTCATCGGGCCAGTCAATTTGGCATTCCTGCAAAAATTTTCAGTGACTTTGCAAAAGTAAGGAACATTTGCAATATGTTTTAACAGTGAGGTACCATCACCAAAAGCGACATTCTGAAATCAACCCAAACGAGCCATGGAGAGGTACCAGTATCACTGCCCAGCCATCCCGAGGTCATCGGGCCAGTCAATTTGGCATTCCTGCATGATTTTTATAGCATGACAAATTGGTGATGGTGACTGCCCAGTTAACCATATGGCAAATGCACAGTGACTTTGAAAGAGTGAGAAAAATCACCAAATGGACATTCTGGAATCAACCCTAACGAGCGATGGAGAGGTACCAGAATCACTGCCAAGCCATCCCGACTTCATCGGGCCAGTCAATTTGGCATTCCTGCAAAAATTTTCAGTGACTTTGCAAAAGTAAGGAACATTTGCAATATGTTTTAACAGTGAGGTACCATCACCAAAAGCGACATTCTGAAATCAACCCAAACGAGCGATGGAGAGGTACCAAAATCACTGCCCAGCCATCCTGAGGTCATCGGGCCAGTCAATTTGGCATTCCTGCATGATTTTTATGGCATGACAAATTGGTGATGGTGACTGCCCAGTTAACCATATGGCAAATGCACAGTGACTTTGCAAAAGTGAGAAAACATAAACAAATGGACATGATGAAATCAACACCACGAGTGATCGAAAGGAACAACAATCACTGCCCGGCCATCCCGAGTTCATCAGGCCAGTCAATTTTGCATTTCTGAAGGATTTTTGAGCATGTCAAATTTCTTATGACATTTGGCCCCCACAAAACATATGCCTTATGCACAAGCAAAAAAAAAAAAAAAACATTATGATAATAAAATATGACTAAAGTATGTTGATACAGTTCTTATACTTGTGTAACTGACACAAAATTCGAAAATTTTTCGAAAAACGGTCCAGAAAGCACTTTTTTAGGGGTGTGTGAAGTTTTTTATGAAATTTAATAATTTTTGACTTTTGACTTCTGACTTCCTATGAAATCATATTGCAGATGGACAAAACACATGCAATATGCGCAAGTAAATAAAAAATAAAAAATTATGATAATAAAATATGACTAAAGTATGTTGATACAGTTCTTATACGTGTGTAACTGACACAAAATGCGAAAAAATTTCGAAAAACGGTCCAGAAAGCACTTTTTTAGGGGTGTGTGAAGTTTTTTATGAAATTTAAGAATTTTTGACTTTTGACTTCTGACTTCCTATGAAATCATATTGCAAATGGACAAAACATATGCAATATGCGCAAGTAAAAAAATTTAAAAAATTATGTTAATAAAATTGGACAAAAGTATTTTCATACAGTTCTTATACATGTGTAATTGTCAAAAAAAGCGAAAGAATTTCGAAAAACGGTCCAGAAAGCACTTTTTTAAGGGGTGATACGTTTTTTTCAAAAAATTCGTTTTTTCAAAATTTGGCTTTTGGATGTTGACTTGGAGTCCAATACCAATATGAAAAACCATGGTGGAGTGCAATCGCCACCTGTTGGATTTTTGAAGTGTTACAACTGGCAATACCCATATGGCAATAGCAGTAAACTTTGCATGAATCAACACCGCTTTGGGTGGTATTGGCCAATGTGTGCATGGTTTGGCCAATGCCAATAACTTGCCATTCATTTTTGTCCACTACGGGGGTGAAATCCCTTACTAGGGTTAGAGGCAGATGCTTGGAATTTAGAGTGGTAGAAAGTGGCTTTAGCAGCAGAGACAGAGGAGGAAAATGTAGAGAGGAGGGAGTGAAAGGATGCCAGGTCCGCAGGGAGGCGAGTTTTCCTCCATTTCCGCTCGGCTGCCCGGAGCTCTGTTCTGTGAGCTCGCAATGAGTCATCGAGCCACGGAGCGGGAGGGGAGGACCGAGCCGGCCTGGAGGATAGGGGACATAGAGAGTCAAAGGATGCAGAAAGGGAAGAGAGGAGGGTTGAGGAGGCAGACTCAGGAGAAAGGTTGGAGAAGGTATGAGCAGAGGGAAGAGATGATAGGATGGAAGAGGAGAGAGTAGCGGGGGAGAGAGAGCGAAGGTTGGGACGGCGCGATACCATCCGAGTAGGGGCAGTGTGGGAAGTGTTGGATGAGAGCGAGAGGGAAAAGGATACAAGGTAGTGGTCGGAGACTTGGAGGGGAGTTGCAATGAGGTTAGTGGAAGAACAGCATCTAGTAAAGATGAGGTCGGCGTATTGCCTGCCTTGTGAGTAGGGGGGAAGGTGAGAGGGTGAGGTCAAAAGAGGAGAGGAGTGGAAAGAAGGAGGCAGAGAGGAATGAGTCAAAGGTAGACGTGGGGAGGTTAAAGTCGCCCAGGACTGTGAGAGGTGAGCCGTCCTCAGGAAAGGAGCTTATCAAGGCATCAAGCTCATTGATGAACTCTCCGAGGGAACCTGGAGGGCGATAAATGATAAGGATGTTAAGCTTGAAAGGGCTGGTAACTGTGACAGCATGGAATTCAAAGGAGGCGATGGATAGATGGGTAAGGGGAGAGAGAGAATGACCACTTGGGAGAGATGAGGATCCCGGTGCCACCACCCCGCTGACCAGAAGCTCTCGGGGTGTGCGAGAACACGTGGGCGGACGAAGAGAGAGCAGTAGGAGTAGCAGTGTTATCTGTGGTGATCCATGTTTCCGTCAGTGCCAGGAAGTCGAGGGACTGGAGGGAGGCATAGGCTGAGATGAACTCTGCCTTGTTGGCCGCAGATCGGCAGTTCCAGAGGCTACCGGAGACCAGGAACTCCACGTGGGTCGTGCGCGCTGGGACCACCAGATTAGGGTGGCCGCGGCCACGCGGTGTGGAGCGTTTGTATGGTCTGTGCAGAGAGGAGAGAACAGGGATAGATAGACACATAGTTGACAGGGTACAGAAGAGGCTACGCTAATGCAAAGGAGATTGGAATGACAAGTGGACTACACGTCTCGAATGTTCAGAAAGTTAAGCTTACGTAGCAAGAATCTTATAGACTAAAATGATTGAAATGATACAGTACTGCTGGAGTAGGCTAGCTGGTAGTGGCTGCGATGTAGCTAACCTAGAAAATCGCTCTAGGCTAAACAATTGACTTAGATACAAAGACGGCTATGTAGCTAGCTAGCTACGATCAAACAAAACAAACCGTTGTACTGTAATAGTTACTACAGTGCTGCTATTCGGGGGCTAGCTGGCTAGCTACGTTGAAAGACCGACAATAGCTGGCCAGCTAACCTAGAAAATCGCTCTAGACTACACAATTGTCTTAGATACAAAGACGGCTATGTAGCTGGCTAGCTACGATCAAACAAATCAAACCGTTGTACTGTAATGAAGTGAAATGAAAAATGTGATACTACCTGTGGAGCGACGCGGAATGTTGACCGGGTAGTTGGAGTTCAATTCGGTAGAGGTTGGCTAGCTAGAAGGACTCCAACACACACGGTGTGCTTGGCTAAAGCCCCAGTGAACGACAGATTTGTACCTTGTCAGCTCGGGGATTTGAACTTGCAACCTTTTGGTTATTAGTCCAACACTCTAACCACTAGGCTACCCTGCATACCCGGGTATGGATGGGGGACCTGACCTTGACGGAGAATACCGGGCTATGGATGGGGGACCTGACCTTGACAGAGAACAAGGGTTTGTGAATGAAGGACCGGAGTTTGACAGACCCGGGTTACAGGGGAGAACTAGAGTGTCCCGGTCTATCCAAGGTGGTTCGTGTGACCACTCTATGCCTGACCTCATTGGGGTAGACAAAGGTTATTGCTACGGGGACATTTGTAGAGAATATGACACCTGGAACGTTACTTACCGGTGACATTGATGAAACCGTACCAAGTGTATAAACTTGATGGGAGACTATCAAGTTTATATCACTCTAGTTTGCTATCACGGTAAAGGCCTGACGTCTCTATGTTTTCTGTGGTGTTTAACTGGAAGATAACATCTACTCAGTCTCTAATAGCCAGTGGATCACAATACAAGGCAGATCTACGGATCTTGTTGACCTGAGCATCTGGCCGATACATGGATGAGCCCGGACCAGCCCTGGTAGATCGGCCTTACTACGCAGCAAGGTGGAGTTTGATAACTTGGGGTTTACGATTGGGACAGGTGCACGCTTCTCAGAGATGATGTGAGATACTGTCCCACATACTGTCCCACATCAGCAGCCTTGAAAAGGTCATATTTGCAACCCGACCCATGAACCAGATGGTTGGGGTTGAAGAACTGGAACATCAACCAGGTGTCAGATGTGCCACACACTGGAGATTAGTAAAGATATAGGTGGATAGCATATGTAATCACTGTCATATCGCTTGGTACATGTGTCATTACAAAGTGCTTGTGGTGTACTATTCAATGTCCACATCCATATGTGAATAAAAACAATGTTGTTCAGAGATGGAATAACCAGTCACATTTATTGAAATAGTACATTACAAAACATTACAGTCATTACATCCATTCCCAAAGCAGGACATCGTGACAGCATACATTTTCAAAGAACACAACCTCTATTGCGCACAGAAAGGAATCAAAGGGGTTGGTATAGTTAGGCCTCCATAGATGACCACCTCGTCGTCTCTCTCCTCGTCATCGGCCATATACTTGAGAGAAAGAGAAATAACCATATTACCAACAGGAAATAGACACAAGCAAAGTGTAATCACAGTACACACTACCATATCAGTACACACTACCATATCAGTACACACTACCATATCAGTACACACTACCATATCAGTACACACTACCATATCAGTACACACTACCATATCAGTACACACTACCATATCAGTACACACTACCATATCAGTACACACTACCATTACACACTACCAAATCAGTACACACTACCATATCAGTACACACTACCATATCAGTACACACTACCATATCAGTACACACTACCATATCAGAATACACTACCATATCAGTATACACTACCATATCAGTACACACTACCATATCAGTACACACTACCATATCACACTACCATATCAGTACACACTACCATATCAGTACACACTACCATATCAGTACACACTACCATATCAGTACACACTACCATATCAGTACACACTACCATATCAGTACACACTACCATATCAGAATACACTACCATATCAGTATACACTACTATATCAGTATACACTACCATATCAGTACACACTACCATATCACACTACCATATCAGTATACACTACCATATCAGTATACACTACCATGTCAGTATACACTACTATATCAGTACACACTACCATATCAGTACACACTACCATATCAGTACACACTACCATATCAGTACACACTACCATATCAGTATACACTACTATATCAGTATACACTACCATATCAGTATACACTACCATATCAGTACACACTACCATATCAGTACACACTACCATATCAGTACACACTACCATATCAGTACACACTACCATATCAGTATACACTACCATATCAGTATACACTACCATATCAGTATACACTACCATATCAGTATACACTACCATATCAGTACACACTAATATATCAGTATACACTACTATATCAGTACACACTACCATATCACACTACCATATCAGTATACACTACCATATCAGTACATCAGTATACACTACCATATCAGTACACACTACCATATCAGTATACACTACCATATCAGTATACACTACCATATCAGTATACACTACCATATCAGTATACACTATCATATCAGTATACACTACCATATCAGTACATACTACCATATAACACTACCATATCAGTATACACTACCATATCAGTACATCAGTATACACTACCATATCAGTACACACTACCATATCAGTACATCAGTATACACTACCATATCAGTACACACTACCATATCAGTACACACTACCATATCAGTACACACTACCATATCAGTACACACTACCATATCAGTACACACTACCATATCACACTACCATATCACACTACCATATCAGTACACACTACCATATCAGTACACACTACCATATCAGTACACACTACCATATCAGTACACACTACCATATCAGTACACACTACCATATCAGTACACACTACCATATCAGTACACACTACCATATCAGTACATACTACCATATCAGTACACACTACCATATCAGTATACACTACCATATCAGTATACACTACCATATCAGTACACACTACCATATCAGTACACACTACCATATCAGTACACACTACCATATCACACTACCATATCAGTATACACTACCATATCAGTACACACTACCATATCACACTACCATATCAGTATACACTACCATATCACACTACCATATCAGTACACACTACCATATCAGTACACACTACCATATCAGTACACACTACCACATCAGTACACACTACCACATCAGTACACACTACCACATCAGTACACACTACCACATCAGTACACACTACCACATCAGTACACACTACCACATCAGTACACACTACCACATCAGTACACACTACCATATCACACTACCATATCAGTATACACTACCATCAGTACACACTACCATATCAGTATACACTACCATATCAGTACACACTACCATATCAGTACACACTACCATATTAGTACACACTACCATATCACACTACCATATCAGTATACACTACCATATCACACTACCATATCAGTATACACTACCATATCAGTTTACACTACCATATCAGCACACACTATCATGTCAGTATACACTACCATATCAGTACACACTACCATATCACACTACCATATCAGTATACACTACCATATCAGTATACACTACCATATCAGTATACACTACCATATCAGTAAACACTACTATATCAGTATACACTACCATATCAGTACACACTACCATATCAGTACACACTACCATATCACACTACCATATCAGTATACACTACCATATCAGTATACACTACCATATCAGTACACACTACCATATCAGTATACACTACCATATCAGTACACACTACCATATCAGTACACACTACCATATCACACTACCATATCAGTACACACTACCATATCAGTATACACTACCATATCAGTACACACTACCATATCAGTATACACTACCATATCAGTACACACTACCATATCAGTACACACTACTATATCAGTGCACACTACCATATCACACTACCATATCAGTACACACTACCATATCAGTATACACTACTATATCATACTACCATATCAGTACACACTACCATATCAGTATACACTACCATATCACACTACCATATCAGTATACACTACCATATCAGTACACACTACCATATCAGTACACACTACCATATCAGTACACACTACCATATCAGTACACACTACCATATCAGTACACACTACCATATCACACTACAATATCAGTATACACTACCATATCAGTATACACTACTATATCAGTACACACTACCATATCAGTATACACTACCATATCAGTATACACTACTATATCACACTACCATATCAGTACACACTACCATATCAGTATACACTACCATATCAGTACACACTACCATACCAGTACACACTACCATATCAGTATACACTACCATATCAGTATACACTACCATATCAGTACACACTACCATATCAGTACACACTACCATATCAGTACACACTACCATATCACACTACCATATCAGTATACACTACCATATCAGTACACACTACCATATCACACTACCATATCAGTATACACTACCATATCACACTACCATATCAGTACACACTACCATATCAGTACACACTACCATATCAGTACACACTACCACATCAGTACACACTACCACATCAGTACACACTACCACATCAGTACACACTACCACATCAGTACACACTACCACATCAGTACACACTACCACATCAGTACACACTACCACATCAGTACACACTACCACATCAGTACACACTACCATATCACACTACCATATCAGTATACACTACCATATCAGTACACACTACCATATCAGTACACACTACCATATCAGTACACACTACCATATTAGTACACACTACCATATCACACTACCATATCAGTATACACTACCATATCACACTACCATATCAGTATACACTACCATATCAGTTTACACTACCATATCAGCACACACTATCATGTCAGTATACACTACCATATCAGTACACACTACCATATCACACTACCATATCAGTATACACTACCATATCAGTATACACTACTATATCAGTATACACTACCATATCAGTATACACTACCATATCAGTACACACTACCATATCAGTACACACTACCATATCACACTACAATATCAGTGTACACTACCATATCAGTATACACTACCATATCAGTATACACTACTATATCACACTATCATATCAGTACACACTACCATATCAGTATACACTACCATATCATTATACACTACCATATCAGTACACACTACCATACCAGTACACACTACCATACCAGTACACACTACCATATCAGTACACACTACCATAGCAGTATACACTACCATAGCAGTATACACTACCATATCAGTACACACTACCATATCAGTACACACTACCATATCAGTACACACTACCATATCAGTACACACTACCATATCAGTACACACTACCATATCAGTACACACTACCATATCAGTACACACTACCATATCAGTACACACTACCATATCAGTACACACTACCATATCAGTATACACTACCATATCAGTACACACTACCATATCAGTACACACTACCATATCACACTACAATATCAGTATACACTACCATATCAGTATACACTACCATATCAGTATACACTACTATATCACACTATCATATCAGTACACACTACCATATCAGTACACACTACCATATCAGTACACACTACCATATCAGTACACACTACCACATCAGTACACACTACCACATCAGTACACACAACCACATCAGTACACACTACCACATCAGTACACACTACCACATCAGTACACACTACCACATCAGTACACACTACCACATCAGTACACACTACCACATCAGTACACACTACCACATCAGTACACACTACCACATCAGTACACACTACCACATCAGTACACACTACCATATCACACTACCATATCAGTACACACTACCATATCAGTATACACTACCATATCAGTATACACTACCATATCAGTACACACTACCATATCAGTACACACTACCATATCACACTACCATATCAGTATACACTACCATATCAGTATACACTACCATATCAGTATACACTACCATATCACACTACCATATCAGTATACACTACCATATCAGTTTACACTACCATATCAGCACACACTATCATGTCAGTATACACTACCATATCAGAACACACTACCATATCACACTACCATATCAGTATACACTACCATATCAGTATACACTACCATATCAGTATACACTACCATATCAGTATACACTACCATATCAGTACACACTACCATATCAGTACACACTACCATATCAGTACACACTACCATATCACACTACCATATCAGTATACACTACCATATCAGTATACACTACCATATCAGTACACACTACCATATCAGTACACACTACTATATCAGTATACACTACCATATCAGTATACACTACCATATCAGTACACACTACCATATCACACTACCATATCAGTACATACTACCATATCAGTATACACTACCATATCAGTACACACTACCATATCAGTACACACTACTATATCAGTGCACACTACCATATCACACTACCATATCAGTACACACTACCATATCAGTATACACTACTATATCATACTACCATATCAGTACACACTACCATATCAGTATACACTACCATATCACACTACCATATCAGTATACACTACCATATCAGTACACATTACCATATCAGTACACACTACCATATCAGTATACACTACCATATCAGTACACACTACCATATCAGTACACACTACCATATCACACTACAATATCAGTATACACTACCATATCAGTATACACTACCATATCAGTATACACTACCATATCACACTACCATATCAGTACACACTACCATATCAGTATACACTACCATATCAGTATACACTACTATATCACACTACCATATCAGTACACACTACCATATCAGTATACACTACCATACCAGTACACACTACCATACCAGTACACACTACCATATCAGTATACACTACTATATCACACTACCATATCAGTACACACTACCATATCAGTATACACTAGCATATCACACTACCATATCAGTATACACTACCATATCAGTACACACTACCATATCAGTATACACTACCATATCAGTACACACTACCATATCAGTACACACTACCATATCAGTATACACTACCATATCAGTATACACTACTATATCACACTATCATATCAGTACACACTACCATATCAGTATACACTACCATATCAGTATACACTACTATATCACACTACCATATCAGTACACACTACCATATCATTATACACTACCATATCAGTACACACTACCATACCAGTACACACTACCATATCAGTATACACTACCATATCAGTACACACTACCATATCAGTATACACTACTATATCACACTACCATATCAGTACACACTACCATATCAGTACACACTACCATATCAGTACACACTACCATATCAGTACACACTACCATATCAGTACACACTACCATATCAGTATACACTACCATATCAGTACACACTACCATATCAGTATACACTACTATATCACACTACCATATCAGTACACACTACCATATCAGTATACACTACCATATCAGTACACACTACCATATCAGTACACACTACCATATCACACTACCATATAAGTATACACTACCATATCAGTATACACTACTATATCAGTATACACTACCATATCAGTATACACTACCATATCAGTAAACACTACTATATCAGTATACACTACCATATCAGTACACACTACCATATCACACTACCATATCAGTATACAATACCATATCAGTACACACTACCATATCAGTACACACTACTATATCAGTATACACTACCATATCAGTATACACTACCATATCAGTACACACTACCATATCACACTACCATATCAGTACACACTACTATATCAGTGCACACTACCATATCACACTACCATATCAGTACACACTACCATATCAGTATACACTACTATATCATACTACCATATCAGTACACACTACCATATCAGTATACACTACCATATCACACTACCATATCAGTATACACTACCATATCAGTACACATTACCATATCAGTACACACTACCATATCAGTATACACTACCATATCAGTACACACTACCATATCACACTACAATATCAGTATACACTACCATATCAGTATACACTACCATATCAGTATACACTACCATATCAGTACACACTACCATATCAGTATACACTACCATATCAGTATACACTACCATATCAGTATACACTACTATATCACACTACCATATCAGTACACACTACCATATCAGTATACACTACCATATCAGTACACACTACCATACCAGTACACACTACCATATCAGTATACACTACTATATCACACTACCATATCAGTACACACTACCATATCAGTATACACTAGCATATCACACTACCATATCAGTATACACTACCATATCAGTACACACTACCATATCAGTACACACTACCATATCAGTACACACTACCATATCAGTATACACTACTATATCACACTATCATATCAGTACACACTACCATATCAGTATACACTACCATATCAGTATACACTACTATATCACACTACCATATCAGTACACACTACCATATCATTATACACTACCATATCAGTACACACTACCATACCAGTACACACTACCATATCAGTACACACTACCATATCAGTATACACTACCATATCAGTACACACTACCATATCAGTATACACTACTATATCACACTACCATATCAGTATACACTACCATATCAGTACACACTACCATATCAGTATACACTACCATATCAGTACACACTACCATATCAGTACACACTACCATATCACACTACAATATCAGTATACACTACCATATCAGTATACACTACCATATCAGTATACACTACTATATCACACTATCATATCAGTACACACTACCATATCAGTATACACTACCATATCAGTATACACTACTATATCACACTACCATATCAGTACACACTACCATATCATTATACACTACCATACCAGTACACACTACCATATCAGTATACACTACCATATCAGTACACACTACCATATCAGTATACACTACTATATCACACTACCATATCAGTACACACTACCATATCAGTACACACTACCATATCAATATACACTACCATATCAGTACACACTACCATATCAGTACACACTACCATATCAGTATACACTACCATATCAGTACACACTACCATATCAGTATACACTACCATATCAGTACACACTACCATATCAGTATACACTACTATATCACACTACCATACCAGTACACACTACCATATCAGTACACACTACCATATCAGTATACACTACCATATCAGTACACACTACCATATCAGTACACACTACCATATCAGTATACACTACTATATCACACCACCATATCAGTACACACTACCATATCAGTACACACTACCATATCAGTATACACTACTATATCACACCACCATATCAGTACACACTACCATATCAGTATACACTACCATATCAGTACACACTACCATATCAGTACACACTACCATATCAGTACACACTACCATATCAGTACACACTACCATATCAGTACACACTACCATATCAGTACACACTACCATATCAGTATACACTACCATATCAGTACACACTACCATATCAGTACACACTACCATATCAGTACACACTACCATATCAGTATACACTACCATATCAGTACACACTACCATATCAGTATACACTACCATATCACTGTCCTCTGACATCATTACAATTCTGAAATGCACAATGGCTTGAGTTAAGGACATAGAGGTCTGTAATTGGCTGGTAAACGTGACAGTTGCAGTAGGTGTCACAGACAAACAGCATTCCATGGTGAGTTAAGGTCATAGAGGTCTGTAATTGGCTGGTAAACGTGACAGTTGCAGTAGGTGTCACAGACAAAAAACATTCCATGGTGAGTTAAGGACATAGAGGTCTGTAATTGGCTGGTAAACGTGACAGTTGCAGTAGGTGTCACAGACAAACAACATTCCATGGTGGGTTAAGGACATAGAGGTCTGTAATTGGCTGGTAAATGTGACAGTTGCAGTAGGTGTCACAGACATATTACATTCCATGGTGAGTTAAGGACATAGAGGTCTGTAATTGGCTGGTAAACGTGACAGTTGCAGTAGGTGTCACAGACATATTACATTCCATGGTGAGTTAAGGACATAGAGGTCTGTAATTGGCTGGTAAACGTGACAGTTGCAGTAGGTGTCACAGACAAACAACATTCCATGGTGAGTTAAGGACATAGGGGTCTGTAATCGGCTGGTAAACGTGACAGTTGCAGTAGGTGTCACAGACAAACAACATTCCATGGTGAGTTAAGGACATAGAGGTCTGTAATTGGCTGGTAAACGTGACAGTTGCAGTAGGTGTCACAGACAAACAACATTCCATGGTGAGTTAAGGACATAGAGGTCTGTAATTGGCTGGTAAACGTGACAGTTGCAGTAGGTGTCACAGACAAACAGCATTCCATGGTGAGTTAAGGACATAGCGGTCTGTAATTGGCTGGAAACGTGACATTTGCAGTAGGTGTCACAGACACATTACATTCCACGGTGAGTGAAGGACATAGAGGTCTGTAATTGTCTGTAATTGGCTGGTAAACGTGACAGTTGCAGTAGGTGTCACAGACAAACAGCATTCCATGGTGAGTTAAGGACATAGCGGTCTGTAATTGGCTGGAAACGTGACATTTGCAGTAGGTGTCACAGACACATTACATTCCACGGTGAGTGAAGGACATAGAGGTCTGTAATTGTCTGTAATTGGCTGGTAAACGTGACAGTTGCAGTAGGTGTCACAGACAAACAGCATTCCATGGTGAGTTAAGGACATAGCGGTCTGTAATTGGCTGGAAACGTGACATTTGCAGTAGGTGTCACAGACACATTACATTCCACGGTGAGTGAAGGACATAGAGGTCTGTAATTGTCTGTAATTGGCTGGTAAACGTGACAGTTGCAGTAGGTGTCACAGACACATTACATTCCACGGTGGGTTACAGTTAGGCACAGGGGGTGCGACTGTGAAAGGTGTTCAGAGAGCTACATCTCGGCATCATCCTGAGGAGCTACTAGCAACAACAGTTAGAAACATGAGGCACTTTCCCTGTGGTTATTGACCGTGTGCTGTTTGGGGTTTGCTTCCAATTCCCTAGTACTTATAATCGCTGTATCAAAAGAACTATGTTACCAATTACACACATATATCGAAATAGCTACGGTGTTGGACGATGGCCTATGTAAACAGAAGACAATTCGATTCACTCCGTGTCTCTTACCGAAATGAATATGGCAACTGGCCCCTATTGGACAGATCGTGGCTTCCACTGTTAGAATGGCTGGGTGAGAAGTGGTGGGGTTCTGTCTCCGAAGAGCAGCTAATATCATCCCTAAATAGACCTGAAGTTACTGTAGGAGCTATTGCCATCGCGGCCTACTTTGGTGACATACCCGGAGGTGTGTGATCAGGTGTGGTGAAGAGCCCTGACAATAGCCTCATCCCATTTGCTATATACAATATGTCACCCGAGGCTATTACAAATGCACGGACTTCATAGACTGGGACAGAGGTGAACCTGTTGCGATGATAGAGGCTGTGATTTAAGCAGTTCCAGAAGGTTACTTGATGGCTCGACCGAGAGAAATACCCGATAAGGTAACCTGTGATAAGTGCGGGTTTGTGCCTGTAAAAGATGTAGTAGTCAACAGCGTGATTGACACAGCTATACACTTCAACACCATGGCACGTTTGCTGGACTATATGAGCAAGGTTGAAAAGGTGACCTTTGTACCAAGACCCCTTCCTACGCTGCAAGAGATCTGCAGGAGCAGGATGGTGAAAGATGTAGCAGGACCAATCAGGAGACAATGGGAGATGGAAACTCCACCCCATCTCAACCACTTCATACAGGCCGGTCCATATGCAAAGAGATAGAGGACATGAACATTGACCTCCTGCACATCTAAATGAATATATCAGGCAGTATAAGTCTCATTATACCATTATGTATCCTTGGTTTGACATGACAGCAATAAAGTGAATCACCAGTCATTTCAGAGTCTTGTTCTTTTCTATATACATAGATTACAAACAGCAGTAACATTGCCACCACACATGTTCCACCCAGAGATTATGGCTGGGCTTCCACCCAGTACTGCTTCATCCAAGTGTGTCTGGGTTATCCAACAAGAGTCCATTCAGAGGTTTCTAGCCTTTACAGTTGCATCCAAGCGTGCCTCTATATCCAGCAATTAACAATACATCCCACACAGGTTGTTTAGCAACCCGTTTACCACTTATCACACTGTGGCTGTAGTATCCACACAGGCTTACTGTCTCCACCCCTGTCAGGTTTATCTACCCTTCAGTCTTCTCTGGTTGTATCCACACAGGCTTACTGTCTCCACCCCTGTCAGGTTTATCTACCCTTCAGTCTTCTCTGGTTGTATCCACACAGGCTTACTGTCTCCACCCCTGTCAGGTTTATCTACCCTTCACCCAGTCTTCTCTGGTTGTATCCACACAGGCTTACTGTCTCCACCCCTGTCAGGTTTATCTACCCTTCAGTCTTCTCTGGTTGTATCCACACAGGCTTACTGTCTCCACCCCTGTCAGGTTTATCTACCCTTCAGTCTTCTCTGGTTGTATCCACACAGGCTTACTGTCTCCACCCCTGTCAGGTTTATCTACCCTTCAGTCTTCTCTGGTTGTATCCACACAGGCTTACTGTCTCCACCCCTGTCAGGTTTATCTACCCTTCAGTCTTCTCTGGTTGTATCCACACAGGCTTACTGTCTCCACCCCTGTCAGGTTTATCTACCCTTCAGTCTTCTCTGGTTGTATCCACACAGGCTTACTGTCTCCACTACTGTCAGGTTTATCTACCCTTCACCCAGTCTTCTCTGGTTGTATCCACACAGGCTTACTGTCTCCACCCCTGTCAGGTTTATCTACCCTTCAGTCTTCTCTGGTTGTATCCAAACAGGCTTACTGTCTCCACCCCTGTCAGGTTTATCTACCCTTCAGTCTTCTCTGGTTGTATCCACACAGGCTTACTGTCTCCACCCCTGTCAGGTTTATCTACCCTTCAGTCTTCTCTGGTTGTATCCACACAGGCTTACTGTCTCCACCCCTGTCAGGTTTATCTACCCTTCAGTCTTCTCTGGTTGTATCCACACAGGCTTACTGTCTCCACCCCTGTCAGGTTTATCTACCCTTCAGTCTTCTCTGGTTGTATCCACACAGGCTTACTGTCTCCACCCCTGTCAGGTTTATCTACCCTTCAGTCTTCTCTGGTTGTATCCACACAGGCTTACTGTCTCCACCCCTGTCAGGTTTATCTACCCTTCGTCCAGTCTTCTCTGGTTGTATCCACACAGGCTTACTGTCTCCACCCCTGTCAGGTTTATCTACCCTTCAGTCTTCTCTGGTTGTATCCACACAGGCTTACTGTCTCCACCCCTGTCAGGTTTATCTACCCTTCAGTCTTCTCTGGTTGTATCCACACAGGCTTACTGTCTCCACCCCTGTCAGGTTTATCTACCCTTCACCCAGTCTTCTCTGGTTGTATCCACACAGGCTTACTGTCTCCACCCCTGTCAGGGTTATCTACCCTTCAGTCTTCTCTGGTTGTATCCACACAGGCTTACTGTCTCCACCCCTGTCAGGGTTATCTACCCTTCAGTCTTCTCTGGTAGTATCCACACAGGCTTACTGTCTCCACCCCTGTCAGGTTTATCTACCCTTCAGTCTTCTCTGGTTCTATCCACACAGGCTTACTGTCTCCACCCCTGTCAGGTTTATCTACCCTTCAGTCTTCTCTGGTTCTATCCACACAGGCTTACTGTCTCCACCCCTGTCAGGGTTATCTACCCTTCGTCCAGTCTTCTCTGGTTGTTTATTCAGCCCTGGGCACTCAGCCAAGCCTGTCTGTTATACAACTCAGGGTGTTTACCCAACCGAATATTACAGGGAAGCAGGTAAATAGCAAGGTCTGCTCTTCAGATCTACATCATTTGGCCTGTCACAGCACTGTCTCAACACTGTCTCAACACTGTCTCAACACTGTCTCAACACTGTCTCAGCACTGTCTCAGCACTGTCTCAGCACTGTCTCAGCACTGGGGAAGAAGTATCAAGTCTATTGCAAATGGCTTGGAGGGAAGTAACATATAGCAACTGGCCTATATTTTATATTAGTGGGACAATGGAACATAGTGTTTAACATGATCCTATTGTCTATTGGCTTCAAGAAGATATTCACTTTATCCATTACAACAATCTGAGCCCCCTTATCTGCTGGTTTAATCACTATACTCTGATTGATGTTGAATGTTTCTAGAGCTTGATTTTTTTTTTTTAAATGCTTCTGAATTGAGAAAAGGAAGCCACATCCCTACGTATAAGAGTCTGTATAGTTTCTGACACGGACTCCAACTGAGGTTCCCAATGTGACGGGTTTGGAAATTGTATATGAGGAAAATATGCTTCATATTCAAAATGATCTGATAACTTCAATCTTCTATGATAGATCCCCTTCGGAACTCCCCACAGTCCACCTGTGTCACAGCTTCTCCTTGTCCGGGCGGTGCTCGGCGTCGGCTTCGCCGGCCTACTAGACATCACTGATCCTTGTTTCCTTTTCCGTTTGTTTTGTCTTTGGTTCTTTCACACCTGGTTTCATTTGCTTTCATTGCAGTGTGTATAATTACCCCTGTTGCCTGCTTAGGTTTGTGCGGGATTGTTCATTTCATTTTGCTCGTTGAGGTTGTGCCTCAGTTATTTTCTTGTATATACCGATTGTGTGTAAATTTAAGGAGCGTTGTTTTTTCCTCCTTTTCGTGAGTAACTGTGTTCTCTTTTGTCGTGGGTGTTTATTTTGGTATTCTACCTGACCCTATTGTTGTGGACTTGCCTATTAAAAGACGCTACTTGGACATCTCTGCTCTCCTGTGCTTGACTCCTTCATCTACCTCTAAATCAATATCACAACAACCTGTTTAGGAGTTGGAATGAAAGTCAGTCCTCTTTCTAGAACCTCTCGGCTTGGTTGACCGCAGTGGGACATTGCTGGTCAAGACCTCAAATCGGTTGTGAAGTAGCATGGACATGTTGATGGAACAAGGTCACTAAACTGGTGGTTAGACAGGGTACATCCAAGAGCCTCTGCTGTCATCTAGAGGGTGTTTCTCTGTACTGCTTGACACATGGAGACTCAATGGAGGCCCAGTGGATAGACAGGGTACATCCAAGAGCCTCTGCTGTCATCTACAGGGTGTTTCTCTGTACTGCTTGAAACATGGAGACTCAATGGAGGCCCAGTGCACGTGCTCAAAGTCAGAACCAAACAATTGTTGGTCAGGTTGTGATCTATAAAGCAGTATGTTCTTCAGTTAGATGCCAACTAATATTCCTACAGGGACAATAGGTGGGGCAGGAGGAAGAATGGTGGTCCTGATTTACACAGGGACAATAGGTGGGGCAGGAGGAAGAATGGTGGTCCTGATTTACACAGGGACAATAGGTGGGGCAGGAGGAAGAATGGTGGTCCTGATTTACACAGGGACAATAGGTGGGGCAGGAGGAAGAATGGTGGTCCTGATTTACACAGAGACAATAGGTGGGGCAGGAGGAAGAATGGTGGTCCTGATTTACACAGGGACAATAGGTGGGGCAGGAGGAAGAATGGTGGTCCTGATTTACACAGGGACAATAGGTGGGGCAGGAGGAAGAATGGTGGTCCTGATTTACACAGGGACAATAGGTGGGGCAGGAGGAAGAATGGTGGTCCTGATTTACACAGGGACAATAGGTGGGGCAGGAGGAAGAATGGTGGTCCTGATTTACACAGGGACAATAGGTGGGGCAGGAGGAAGAATGGTGGTCCTGATTTACACAGGGACAATAGGTGAGGCAGGAGGAAGAATGGTGGTCCTGATTTACACAGGGACAATAGGTGAGGCAGGAGGAAGAATGGTGGTCCTGATTTACACAGGGACAATAGGTGGGGCAGGAGGAAGAATGGTGGTCCTGATTTACACAGGGACAATAGGTGGGGCAGGAGGAAGAATGGTGGTCCTGGTTTACACAGGGACAATAGGTGGGCAGGAGGAAGAATGGTGGTCCTGATTTACACAGGGACAATAGGTGGGGCAGGAGGAAGAATGGTGGTCCTGATTTACACAGGGACAATAGGTGGGGCAGGAGGAAGAATGGTGGTCCTGATTTACACAGGGACAATAGGTGGGGCAGGAGGAAGAATGGTGGTCCTGGTTTACACAGGGACAATAGGTGGGCAGGAGGAAGAATGGTGGTCCTGATTTACACAGGGACAATAGGTGGGGCAGGAGGAAGAATGGTGGTCCTGATTTACACAGGGACAATAGGTGGGGCAGGAGGAAGAATGGTGGTCCTGATTTACACAATTCCTCTTTTTTCTTTAGAGCTTCAGATTGAGATTGTTGTTATTCACCAATATGTTTTTCTTCAGTGTTGCACACTGGGTTCTCCAAGGGAAAACTCCCTCTATTCTCCTCTTGACTGTTGGAGCTCGTTGCTTTTGCTGGGAATTGTCCCCTATTGGTGTCTAGTTTTAGCTGAGTCCCCAGTTATAATCCATGTGGTTCATTTAAAAGTTTGCAAAAATATTAAAAGTACATTTGAAAAAATGTGCTCCTCGACATTTCCCCACAATAGGCTTTTTCAGACAATGGACCAAAAGTAGCCAATCAAAGCCAAAGGAGATGAGCAGCAGCAGCAGCAGCAGCATCAGTGTCTGGAATTCTGGGTTACTATGGTTACTACGTTTACTGAAGATGATGCATTGCTGAACATTTTGTGTGGGGTCCATCTACTGGGAGGTGGTTAACTAGTCTGTATATATAATTTTCTGTGTGGGTCCATCAACTGGGAGGTGGTTAACTAGTCTGTATATATAATGTTCTGTGTGGGTCCATCAACTGGGAGGTGGTTAACTAGTCTGTATATATAAAGTTCTGTGTTCCATCTACTGGGAGATGTTTAACTAGTCTGTGTATATAAAGTTCTGTGTGGGTCCATCTACTGGGAGATGTTTAACTAGTCTGTATATATAAAGTTCTGAGTGGGGTCCATCTACTGGGAGGTGGTTAACTAGTCTGTATATATACAGTTCTGTGTGGGTCCATCTACTGGGAGGTGGTTAACTAGTCTGTATATATACAGTTCTGTGTTCCATCTACTGGGAGGTGGTTAACTAGTCTGTATATATAAAGTTCTGTGTGGGTCCACCTACTGGGAGGTGGTTAACTAGTCTGTATATATACAGTTCTGAGTGGGTCCATCTACTGGGAGGTGGTTAACTAGTCTGTATATATAAAGTTCTGTGTGGGTCCACCTACTGGGAGATGTTTAACTAGTCTGTATATATAAAGTTCTGAGTGGGTCCATCTATTGGGAGATGACTAACTAGTCTGTATATATAAAGTTCTGTGTGGGTCCACCTACTGGGAGGTGGTTAACTAGTCTGTATATATAAAGTTCTGTGTGGGTCCACCTACTGGGAGGTGGTTAACTAGTTTGTATATATAAAGTTCTGTGTGGGTCCACCTACTGGGAGGTGGTTAACTAGTCTGTATATATAAAGTTCTGAGTGGGTCCATCTATTGGGAGGTGTTTAACTAGTCTGTATATATAAAGTTCTGAGTGGGTCCATCTATTGGGAGGTGTTTAACTAGTCTGTATATATAAAGTTCTGTGTGGGTCCATCTACTGGGAGGTGGTTAACTAGTCTGTATATATAAAGTTCTGTGTGGGTCCATCTACTGGGAGGTGGTTAACTAGTCTGTATATTCTACTGATTCATATGGATACCAGTCCATAACATTGGCTGTAAAAGTGGGTAGAAACAGACATATAACTGTAGCTATGTGGTCTTTACTTGAGTGTGTTTCAGCAGGGTGAGGTCAGAGAGATGCTTCCAAGTCACTATTTTTCTGAACTCATAAAATCCTTTACACAATCTGATGGGATGGATGTTCAACCCCATTAAAATGACCATAAGGTCTATATAGAACCGTTAAATTAAGACCTCACTGATCTGTTCATGGCAAAGCAGTTCAATGAATGATACTAATTGATTCTTGAAGAATATAACTAATAAATCATGAGCCTCATCTTGAGGAGTCACCTGTGACAGTATTCATAAAGAGTAGGAGAGATGATCTAGGATCAGTTTAGCCTTTTAGATCATAATGAATCAGATTACATGGAGAGGAGGACCTGATCCTAGATCATAATGAATCAGATTACATGGAGAGGGGGACTGATCCTAGATCATAATGAATCAGATTACATGGAGAGGGAGACCTGATCCTAGATCATAATGAATCAGATTACATGGAGAGGGGGAGCTGATCCTAGATCATAATGAATCAGATTACATGGAGAGGGGGAGCTGATCCTAGATCATAATGAATCAGATTACATGGAGAGGGGGGACCTGATCCTAGATCATAATGAATCAGATTACATGGAGAGGACCTGATCCTAGATCATAATGAATCAGATTACATGGAGAGGGGGGACCTGATCCTAGATCAGCACTCCTCATCTGAGATACTTCCCTGTATTCACCAGGACCAAGAAACCAAACACTTACTGTTGTAAAGTCTAGTAACAGCAGGTGTTTACTGCCGTCTAGTGGAAGATACCAATAAAACACTTTACAATCAGGGTTGTGAGATGGCTGAGTGAAACAGAAAGTAAAGTTGTTCATTTGTACAGGATCCATTTTGAGACGACAGAGCAGAAAACACTATATGGAGAGAAGTACAAATAAAGTATTTGTGAACAATAAAGGACAGAGTTAGAGAATAAATACCTGGAATGACATATTCTTACTAGTTAGTAGATCTCACAGGGTTCTGTCGTCATTATTTTACCGTACACCAGAGACTTCAGGAGGGACGTGATTTCCTCATATGAAAGTGAAAGGGTGTGGTCTACGCCGTTACAAAACAGCTGTTGAAACCGTAGCGCACATTTCTCGGCAACATTAGAAGCGGGATAAATGTGTTGATTTGAAGGACAGACGGACAGACTCTGGTAAGTATTGGCTACATATAACTATTATAAAGTTAGGTCGTAGTCAGACATTCAACAGACAGAGTAGGCTTGAGATATGATTCTTTATCATGCTGACCAACCTGGACCCGTTTTCCACAATGGAATTTAGACTTAACGTTGGGAACGCATGATAAGTGGGAAACGATAATAACAAAATACAAATTGGAGTTTACACTATTTTAAAGATTAAAAGGTGCGTACGTGCTTTTACCCTCCACCCCGTTGATGCGGTGTGGAGCGTAGAGTGCATAGTCCTTTAGTCTCTATGGACCAGGTGGCCAGTTGGTGAGGGCCACAGCATAGTCCTTTAGTCTCTATGGGCCAGATGGCCAATTGGTGAGGGCCAAAGCATAGTCCTTTAGTCTCTATGGACCATATGGCCAGTTGGTGAGGGCCACAGCATAGTCCTTTAGTCTCTACGGGCCATATGGCCAGTTGGTGAGGGCCACAGCATAGTCATTTAGTGTCTATGGGCCAGATGGCCAGTTGGTGAGGGCCACAGCATAGTCCTTTAGTCTCTATGGGCCAGATGGCCAGTTGGTGAGGGCCACAGCATAGTCCTTTAGTCTCTATGGGCCATATGGCCAGTTGGTGAGGGCCACAGCATAGTCCTTTAGTCTCTATGGGCCATATGGCCAGTTGGTGAGGGCCACAGCATAGTCCTTTAGTCTCTATGGACCAGATGGCCAGTTGGTGAGGGCCACACCATAGTCCTTTAGTCTCTATGGACCACGGCATAGTCCTCTAGTCTCTATGGAAAACAGCATAGTCATTTAGTCTCTATGGAACACAGCATAGTCGTTTAGTCTCTATGGAACACAGCATAGTCCTTTAGTCTCTATGGAACACAGCATAGTCCTTTAGTCTCTATGGGCCACAGCAGAGTCCTTTAGTCTCTATGGAACACAGCATAGTCCTTTAGTCTCTATGAGCCACAGCATAGTCCTTTAGTCTCTATAGAACACAGCATAGTCCTCTAGTCTCTATGGAAAACAGCATAGTCATTTAGTCTCTATGGAACACAGCAGAGTCATTTAGTCTCTATGGAACACAGCATAGTCATTTAGTCTCTATTGAACACAACATAGTCCTTTAGTCTCTATGGAACACAGCAGAGTCATTTAGTCTCTATGGGCCACAGCATAGTCCTTTAGTCTTTATGGAACACAGCATAGTCCTTTAGTCTCTATGGAACACAGCATAGTCCTCTAGTCTTTATGGAACACAGCATAGTCCTTTAGTCTCTATGGAACACAGCATAGTCCTCTAGTCTCTATGGGCCACAGCATAGTCCTTTAGTCTCTATGGACCACAGCATAGTCCTTTAGTCTCTATGAGCCACAGCATAGTCGTTTAGTCTCTATGGAACACAGCATAGTCCTCTAGTCTCTATGGAACACAGCATAGTCCTTTAGTCTCTATGGAACACAGCATAGTCCTTTAGTCTCTATGGAACACAGTATAGTCCTTTAGTCTCTATGGAACACAGCATAGTCATTTAGTCTCTATGGGCCACAGCATAGTCCTTTAGTCTCTATGGAACACAGCATAGTCCTTTAGTCTTTATGGAACACAGCAGAGTCATTTAGTCTCTATGGAACACAGCATAGTCCTTTAGTCTCTATGGAACACAGCATAGTCCTTTAGTCTCTATGGAACACAGCATAGTCCTCTAGTCTCTATGGGCCACAGCATAGTCCTTTAGTCTCTATGGAACACAGCATAGTCCTCTAGTCTCTATGGAACACAGCATAGTCCTCTAGTCTCTATGGGCCACAGCATAGTCCTTTAGTCTCTATGAGCCACAGCATAGTCCTCTAGTCTCTATGGGCCACAGCATAGTCCTTTAGTCTCTATGGAACACAGCATAGTCCTCTAGTCTCTATGGGCCACAGCATAGTCCTTTAGTCTCTATGGAACACAGCATAGTCCTTTAGTCTCTATGGAACACAGCATAGTCCTTTAGTCTCTATGAGCCACAGCATAGTCATTTAGTCTCTATGGAACACAGCATAGTCATTTAGTCTCTATTGAACACAACATAGTCATTTAGTCTCTATTGAACACAACATAGTCATTTAGTCTCTATTGAACACAACATAGTCCTTTAGTCTCTATGGAACACAGCATAGTCCATTAGTCTCTATGGAACACAGCATAGTCCTCTAGTCTCTATGGAACACAGCATAGTCCTTTAGTCTCTATGGAACACAGCGTAGTCCTTTAGTCTCTATGGAACACAGCATAGTCCTTTAGTCTCTATGAGCCACAGCATAGTCGTTTAGTCTCTATGGAACACAGCATAGTCGTTTAGTCTCTATGGAACACAGCATAGTCGTTTAGTCTCTATGGAACACAGCATAGTCCTTTAGTCTCTGTGGGCCACAGCATAGTCCTTTAGTCTCTATGGGCCAGATGGCCGGTTGGTGAGGGCCACAGCATAGTCCTTTAGTCTCTATGGGCCAGATGGCCAGTTGGTGAGGGCCACAGCATAGTCATTTAGTCTCTATGGGCCAGATGGCCAGTTGGTGAGGGCCACAGCATAGTCATTTCGTCTCTATGGGCCAGATGGCCAGTTGGTGAGGGCCACAGCATAGTCGTTTAGTCTCTATGGAACACAGCATAGTCCTTTAGTCTCTATGGAACACAGCATAGTCCTTTAGTCTTTATGGAACACAGCATAGTCGTTTAGTCTCTATGGAACACAGCATAGTCCTTTAGTCTTTATGGAACACAGCATAGTCCTTTAGTCTTTATGGAACACAGCATAGTCCTCTAGTCTCTATGGAACACAGCATAGTCCTTTAGTCTCTATGGAACACAGCATAGTCCTTTAGTCTCTATGGAACACAGCATAGTCCTTTAGTCTCTATGGAACACAGCAGAGTCCTTTAGTCTCTATGGAACACAGCATAGTCCTTTAGTCTTTATGGAACACAGCATAGTCCTTTAGTCTCTATGGAACACAGCATAGTCCTTTAGTCTCTATGGAACACAGTATAGTCCTTTAGTCTCTATGGAACACAGCATAGTCCTTTAGTCTCTGTGGGCCACAGCATAGTCCTTTAGTCTCTATGGGCCAGATGGCCGGTTGGTGAGGGCCACAGCATAGTCCTTTAGTCTCTATGGGCCAGATGGCCAGTTGGTGAGGGCCACAGCATAGTCATTTAGTCTCTATGGGCCAGATGGCCAGTTGGTGAGGGCCACAGCATAGTCATTTCGTCTCTATGGGCCAGATGGCCAGTTGGTGAGGGCCACAGCATAGTCGTTTAGTCTCTATGGAACACAGCATAGTCCTTTAGTCTCTATGGAACACAGCATAGTCCTTTAGTCTTTATGGAACACAGCATAGTCCTCTAGTCTCTATGGAACACAGCATAGTCCTTTAGTCTCTATGGAACACAGCATAGTCCTTTAGTCTCTATGGAACACAGCATAGTCCTTTAGTCTCTATGGAACACAGCATAGTCCTTTAGTCTTTAAGGAACACAGCATAGTCGTTTAGTCTCTATGGAACACAGCATAGTCCTTTAGTCTTTATGGAACACAGCATAGTCCTTTAGTCTTTATGGAACACAGCATAGTCCTCTAGTCTCTATGGAACACAGCATAGTCCTTTAGTCTCTATGAGCCACAGCATAGTCCTCTAGTCTCTATGGAACACAGCATAGTCCTCTAGTCTCTATGGAACACAGCATAGTCCTTTAGTCTCTATGAGCCACAGCATAGTCCTCTAGTCTCTATGGAACACAGCATAGTCATTTAGTCTCTATGGAACACAGCAGAGTCATTTAGTCTCTATGGAACACAGCATAGTCCTCTAGTCTCTATGGAACACAGCATAGTCCTTTAGTCTCTATGGAACACAGCGTAGTCCTTTAGTCTCTATGGAACACAGCATAGTCCTTTAGTCTCTATGAGCCACAGCATAGTCGTTTAGTCTCTATGGAACACAGCATAGTCGTTTAGTCTCTATGGAACACAGCATAGTCGTTTAGTCTCTATGGAACACAGCATAGTCCTTTAGTCTCTGTGGGCCACAGCATAGTCCTTTAGTCTCTATGGGCCAGATGGCCGGTTGGTGAGGGCCACAGCATAGTCCTTTAGTCTCTATGGGCCAGATGGCCAGTTGGTGAGGGCCACAGCATAGTCATTTAGTCTCTATGGGCCAGATGGCCAGTTGGTGAGGGCCACAGCATAGTCATTTCGTCTCTATGGGCCAGATGGCCAGTTGGTGAGGGCCACAGCATAGTCGTTTAGTCTCTATGGAACACAGCATAGTCCTTTAGTCTCTATGGAACACAGCATAGTCCTTTAGTCTTTATGGAACACAGCATAGTCGTTTAGTCTCTATGGAACACAGCATAGTCCTTTAGTCTTTATGGAACACAGCATAGTCCTTTAGTCTTTATGGAACACAGCATAGTCCTCTAGTCTCTATGGAACACAGCATAGTCCTTTAGTCTCTATGGAACACAGCATAGTCCTTTAGTCTCTATGGAACACAGCATAGTCCTTTAGTCTCTATGGAACACAGCAGAGTCCTTTAGTCTCTATGGAACACAGCATAGTCCTTTAGTCTTTATGGAACACAGCATAGTCCTTTAGTCTCTATGGAACACAGCATAGTCCTTTAGTCTCTATGGAACACAGTATAGTCCTTTAGTCTCTATGGAACACAGCATAGTCCTTTAGTCTCTGTGGGCCACAGCATAGTCCTTTAGTCTCTATGGGCCAGATGGCCGGTTGGTGAGGGCCACAGCATAGTCCTTTAGTCTCTATGGGCCAGATGGCCAGTTGGTGAGGGCCACAGCATAGTCATTTAGTCTCTATGGGCCAGATGGCCAGTTGGTGAGGGCCACAGCATAGTCATTTCGTCTCTATGGGCCAGATGGCCAGTTGGTGAGGGCCACAGCATAGTCGTTTAGTCTCTATGGAACACAGCATAGTCCTTTAGTCTCTATGGAACACAGCATAGTCCTTTAGTCTTTATGGAACACAGCATAGTCCTCTAGTCTCTATGGAACACAGCATAGTCCTTTAGTCTCTATGGAACACAGCATAGTCCTTTAGTCTCTATGGAACACAGCATAGTCCTTTAGTCTCTATGGAACACAGCATAGTCCTTTAGTCTTTAAGGAACACAGCATAGTCGTTTAGTCTCTATGGAACACAGCATAGTCCTTTAGTCTTTATGGAACACAGCATAGTCCTTTAGTCTTTATGGAACACAGCATAGTCCTCTAGTCTCTATGGAACACAGCATAGTCCTTTAGTCTCTATGAGCCACAGCATAGTCCTCTAGTCTCTATGGAACACAGCATAGTCCTCTAGTCTCTATGGAACACAGCATAGTCCTTTAGTCTCTATGAGCCACAGCATAGTCCTCTAGTCTCTATGGAACACAGCATAGTCATTTAGTCTCTATGGAACACAGCAGAGTCATTTAGTCTCTATGGAACACAGCAGAGTCCTTTAGTCTCTATGGTCCACAGCAGAGTCCTTTAGTCTCTATGGAACACAGCATAGTCATTTAGTCTCTATGGAACACAGCATAGTCCTCTAGTCTCTATGGAACACAGCAGAGTCCTTTAGTCTCTATGGTCCAGACGGGGAAAGAAACTGTTCAGATGGACGTCTATAACATCCAATCACAGACTCCCCAGATGAGGCTCATGATTTATAAGTTATATACCTCTTAATATGTACATATATTGTCTTTATTTAAACCAAGGTAGTTTGAGTTAGTAGTGATGAAGTTGCAACTGTCAGCTGCTGTAAACCTGTGACAGTATTCATCGGAGAGCTGATCTCAGATCAGTTTAGCTGTTTAGTTTTTTATATCATAACGATACTGCTGCAAACCTGTGACAGTTTTCATAGGAGAGCTGATCTCGGGTCAGTTTAGCTTTTTATATCATAATGATTCTGTTGTGAAGTCTGGTTACAGCAGGTGTTTACTGCCATCTAGTGGAAAATATTTTAGTTTTATTTAACTTTTTTTTTTTACTTGGCCAATTGTGCGCCACCCTATGGGACTCCCAATCATGCAGCCTGGATTCTAACCAGGTACTGCAGTGACGCAAGAGGCGAGACTCTGCCCCACTCGGGAGGCGGCTGAGCTGAAACAGAAAGTAAAGCTGTTATTTTGTACAGGATCCTTGGGGAGATGACAGGACCCCCCACTGTGGTAAAGGTTGCTGAGAGAGATACCAGGACCCCCCCACTGTGGTAATGGTTTCTGAGAGAGATACCTGGACCCCCCACTGTGGTAAAGGTTTCTGAGAGAGATACCTGGACCCCCCACTGTGGTAAAGGTTGCTGAGAGAGATACCTGGACCCCCCACTGTGGTAAAGGTTTCTGAGAGAGATACCAGGACCCCCCCCCAACACTGTGGTAATGGTTGCTGAGAGAGATACCTGGACCCCCCCCAACACTGTGGTAATGGTTGCTGAGAGAGATACCAGGACCCCCCCCCCCAACACTGTGGTAATGGTTGCTGATAGAGATACCTGGACCCCCCACTGTGGTAAAGGTTGCTGAGAGAGATACCTGGACACGCCTGTCTCACTGCAGTTCCTGATCCAGAAGAAGATGGGGTCTCACCAGGTGCGGTGGTGCAGTGTGGCCCTCCTCTGCGTTAGCACAGGAGTGCTAATAATAACAGGAGGTTGTCCTCTTGTGGGAAAACTGACAGAGGGAGAGACATGTCCCAAGCCAAAGGGGACATCACCGGCCCAGAGTAGTGGCCCAGAAGTAGATGGTAATGACAGAAGGAGTCCTGAGCATAAAGGACTAACACAGGCCTCTATTAGAGGCCCAGAAGTAGATGGTAATGACAGAAGGAGTCCTGAGTCAAAGGGGCCAATGCAGGCCTGTAGTAGTGGCCCAGAAGTAGATGGTAATGACAGAAGGAGTCCTGAGCAAGAAGGACCAACACAGGTCTGTAATAGTGGCCCAGAAGTAGATGGTAATGACAGGAGTCCTGAGAAAGAGGGACCAATGCAGACCTGTAGTAATGGCCCAGAAGTAGATGATCATCGTAGAAGGACAGCCCTGCTGGAACCTCACAAACATGAGGACAATTTGCTCTTATCTAAAGCAGAAATGGTTGCCAACCTGCCCTCCAAAGAAAAGGACTGTTGGGTGTGTGGGATGGGTCCGGTTAAGGTAGGGGCAGGCTTGCCCCTTATGGGAGTCCCAATCGGAGTGAACTTTACTATAGCATTGGCAGGAAAAATACCTTTTTATACTATGACCAACAATGTTAAGGTATATAATCAACCCAATGTATCCTATTACTTGAGGCCTGGTAATGTCTCAATCCCGCCCATTTCAGTGGCTGGGGTGATGACTGCCCCTTGGTGTATTAGAGGATATGGAGATCACCATTTGGGTGAATTGAAATGTAATTGTACTATGAATCTTAATGGATCAAATGCTTGCAATTTAACAGTAATACAGGAGAATGGTCAGGCAGATAAGGAACCATTTAAAATGTGGGTTGACAAACATAGCACAACTCTGAGAGGAGCCCCAAATGGCACCTATTGGCTGTGTGGTAAGATGGCTTACTATAGCCTGCCCTCGAACTGGGGAGGTACTTGTACTGTTGGGTTTGTGGTGACAGCTATGAGAACCGTTCCAAATAATGAGAGGGATCTGATGGCTCTGTTTAGAGACTACAAACTTCCTGGAATGAGGAGAGATAACGTCACTCACGCTGATGTCACTCACGCTCAGATACCTGCCTCCAGGTTCTTTGGTGTGTTTTTCTCTGGGTATGGAGTTGTATGTGCCCTAGACCAAATCCATGACATCTCTAGACACATAGAGAACATTGGCAATGCTAGTAGAAATGCCCTGGAACAATTGAATGGGGAACTAAAAAAATTGCTTAAGTTAGCTCTGCAAAACAAAGAGACTCTTGATTATCTTCTGGCAGGTCAAGGGGGCACTTGTGCAATCATTGGGGATGACTGTTTTATTTTTGTTCTCCCAGATCACTCTTCTAATGTGACTGATCTTGCAGAATATATTGCCACTGCGGCTTAGAAAAATCCCCCCAAACCAGAGTGGATGCTTGCAACTTGGTTGGGATCCCTGTTTGGAAGTTGGGTTGCAGCGGTGGCTGGGCTGCAGCGTGTGTTTTATGCTTGGTTTGCATGATTATTATTAACTATATATTATTATGTTTTATGCTTGGTTTGCCTGATTATTATTAACTATATATTATTATGTTTTATGCTTGGTTTGCCTGATTATTATTAACTATATATTATTATGTTTTATGCTTGGTTTAACTGATTATTATTAACTATATAGTATTATGTTTTATGCTTGGTTTGCATGATTATTATTAACTATATATTATTATGTTTTATGCTTGGTTTGCCTGATTATTATTAACTATATATTATTATGTTTTATGCTTGGTTTGCCTGATTATTATTAACTATATAGTATTGTGTTTTATGCTTGGTTTGCATGATTATTATTAACTATATATTATTATGTTTTATGCTTGGTTTGCCTGATTATTATTAACTATATATTATTATGTTTTATGCTTGGGTTGCATGATTATTATTAACTATATATTATTATGTTTTATGCTTGGTTTGCATGATTATTATTAACTATATATTATTATGTTTTATGCTTGGTTTGCCTGATTATTATTAACTATATATTATTGTGTTTTATGCTTGGTTTGCCTGATTATTATTAACTATATATTATTATGTTTTATGCTTGGTTTGCATGATTATTATTAACTATATATTATTATGTTTTATGCTTGGTTTGCCTGATTATTATTAACTATATATTATTATGTTTTATGCTTGGTTTAACTGATTATTATTAACTATATATTATTATGTTTTATGCTTGGTTTGCATGATTATTATTAACTATATATTATTATGTTTTATGCTTGGTTGCATGATTATCATTAACTGTCGGGCTGTATCACCGCCTGGTACGGCAACTGCTCCGCCCACAACCGTAAGGCTCTCCAGAGGGTGGTGAAGTCTGCACAACGCATCACCAGGGGCAAACTACCTGTCCTCCAGGACACCTACACCACTCCAGGACACCTACACCACCTCCAGGACACCTACACCACAGGAAGGCCATAAAGATCATCAAGGACAACAACGACCCGAGCCACTGCCTGTTCACCCCGCTATCATCCAGAAGGCGAGGTCAGTACAGGTGCATCAAAGCAGGGACCGAGAGACTGAAAAACAGCTTCTATCTCAAGGCCATCAGACTGTTAAACAGCCACCACTAACATTGAGTGGCTGCTGCCAACACACTGACTCAACTACAGCCAATTTAATAATGGGAATTGATGGGAATTGATGTAAAATATATCACTAGCCACTTTAAACAATGCGCTTTAATATAATGTTTACATACCCTTCATTACTCATCTCATATGTATACGTATATACTGTACTCTATATCATCTACTGCATCTTTATGTAAACATGTATCACTAGCCACTTTAACTATGCCACTTTGTTTATATACTCATCTCATATGTATATACTGTGCTCGATACCATCTACTGCATCTTGCCTATGCCGCTCTGTACCATCACTCATTCATATATCTTTATGTACATATTCTTTATCCCTTTACACTTGTGTGTTTAAGGTAGTAGTTTTGGAATTGTTAGTTAGATTACTCGTTGGTTATTACTGCATTGTCGGAACTAGAAGCACAAGCATTTTGCTCCACTCGCATTAATATCTGCTAACCATGTGTATGTGACAAATAAATTTGATTTGATTTGATATTGTCCTGCCAATAGCCCTGCTAACAGGCAAGTCTATTGTTCTGCTAATAGACAATTTGATTGCTCTGCTAACAGCTCTGCTAATAGACAATTATATTGTTCTGCCAATAGCCCTGCTAATAGACACGTCTATTGTTATGCTAATAGACCTGCTAATAGACATGGCTATTGTTATGCTAAAAACCCTGCTAATAGACAAGTCCATTGTTCAGCTAATAGCCCTGCTAATAGACACGTCTATTGTTCTGCTAACAGTCCTGCTAATAGCCAAGTCTATTGTTCTGCTAATAGCCCTGCTAATAGACAAGTCTATTGTTCTGCTAATAGTCATAATGGAACTGTACTAGTATTTTCCAGTAAGCAACTTTACCTTCATTGGACAACCTTGTTCCAATATTTCTGTAATTCAGTGATATTGATTCCCATAGTAATTAATTATGTATCCATAACGAAATATACAGCTGCATTTTGAAAGAATATTTGTATCATTATCTTATTAAGGAAAGCATAAAGATGCTGATGAAGACATACAGTACAGCTTTAAAGGACATTTTGCGGTTGCATGAGGTCACCCACACGCTCTTTAAACATCAGGATAATGTAGCATTTCAAGCATTTTGAAGATAGAATCCGACTCCATTTGGTTACTTGGCTGCAGTCTGACAAGTAAACACAGCCTGCAGTACATACTGTAGAAACACAGCCTACAGTACATACTGTAGAAACAGCCTGCAGTACATACTGTAGTAAACACAGCCTACAGTACATACTGTAGTAAACACAGCCTACAGTACATACTGTAGTAAACACAGTATACAGTACATACTGTAGTAAACACAGTCTACAGTACATACTGTAGTAAACACAGCCTACAGTACATACTGTAGTAAACACAGCCTACAGTACATACTGTAGTAAACACAGCCTACAGTACATACTGTAGTAAACATAGTCTACAGTACATACTGTAGTAAACACAGTCTACAGTACATACTCCAGTAAACACAGCCTACAGTACATGCTGTAGTAAACACAGCCTACAGTACATACTGTAGTAAACACAGCCTACAGCACATACTGTAGTAAACATAGTCTACAGTACATACTGTATTAAACACAGCCTACAGTACATACTGTAGTAAACACAGCCTACAGTACACACTGTAGTAAACACAGCCTACAGTACATACTGTATTAAACACAGCCTACAGCACATACTGTAGTAAACACAGCCTACAGTACATACTGTAGTAAACACAGCCTACAGTACATACTGTAGTAAACACAGCCTACAGCACATACTGTAGTAAACATAGTCTACAGTACATACTGTATTAAACACAGCCTACAGTACATACTGTAGTAAACACAGCCTACAGTACATACTGTAGTAAACACAGCCTACAGTACATACTGTATTAAAAAACACAGCCTACAGCACATACTGTAGTAAACACAGCCTACAGTACATACTGTAGTAAACACAGCCTACAGTACATACTGTAGTAAACACAACCTACAGTACATACTGTAGTAAACACAGCCTACAGTACATACTGTAGTAAACACAGTCTACAGTGCATACTGTAGTAAACACAGTCTACAGTACATACTGTAGTAAACACATCCTACAGTACATACTGTAGAAACAGCCTGCAGTACATACTGTAGTAAACACAGCCTGCAGTACATACTGCAGTAAACACAGCCTGCAGTACATACTATAGTAAACACAGCCTACAGTAGATACTCTAGTAAACACAGCCTACAGTACATACTGTAGTAAACACAGCCTACAGTACATACTGTAGAAACAGCCTGCAGTACATACTGTATTAAACACAGCCTACATTACATACTGTAGAAACAGCCTGCAGTACATACTGTAGTAAACACAGCCTACAGTACATACTGTAGTAAACACAGCCTACAGTACATACTGTAGTAAACACAGCCTACAGTACATACTGTAGTAAACACAGCCTACAGTACATACTGTAGTAAACACAGCCTACAGTACATACTGTATTAAACACAGCCTACAGCACATACTGTAGTAAACACAGCCTACAGTACATACTGTAGTAAACACAGCCTACAGTACATACTGTAGTAAACACAACCTACAGTACATACTGTAGTAAACACAGCCTACAGTACATACTGTAGTAAACACAGCCTACAGTACATACTGTAGTAAACACAGCCTACAGTACATACTGTAGTAAACACAGTCTACAGTGCATACTGTAGTAAACACAGTCTACAGTACATACTGTAGTAAACACAGCCTACAGTACATACTGTAGAAACAGACTGCAGTACATACCGTAGTAAACACAGCCTACAGTACATACTGTAGTAAACACAGCCTGCAGTACATACTATAGTAAACACAGCCTACAGTACATACTCTAGTAAACACAGCCTACAGTACATACTGTAGTAAACACAGCCTACAGTAAATACTGTAGAAACAGCCTGCAGTACATACTGTAGTAAACACAGCCTACAGTACATACTGTAGAAACAGCCTGCAGTACATACTGTAGTAAACACAGCCTACAGTACATACTGTAGTAAACACAGCCTACAGTACATACTGTAGTAAACACAGCCTACAGTACATACTGTAGTAAACACAGCCTACAGTACATACTGTAGTAAACACAGCCTGCAGTACATACTATAGTGAGCACAGCCTACAGTACAGTATGTAGTGAGCACAGCCTACAGTACATACTCTATAAACATGCCAGTACCGCCTGGCTCTGGACCAACGCATCAGCTGTCTCCTGTATTTCCAATGAGAATTTTCAAGCCGTCAATTCACTGATGAATGAAGATTATGAGCGATCAGCAAAGTCCATCTGTAATCTGTATGGCATCATGGCACATCAACATCACTCTAATCACAGTCAGAAGACAGTAGAAGAAACTGGAGTGGACTCATGGAAAGGCTCAGTAAGATATATATATATAACTGGAGTGGTCTTACTCCCAATCCAAAGGTTGCATGTTCAATTGTAGTGCTAGAAAGTTTTTTGAAGTATTTTTTAAAGCTTTTCCAAACCTTAATGCTAATCATAACCATTCGTAATTAATGCCTAAACGTACATTAAGTTTTAGTTTCACGTTTGCCGGGTTTGTCTGACAGCTAAAATATGGCAACACCTGGTGTTATTAAAACATGATGGTGTAATTCTGCTACTGCAGTTACACAACCTGGTGTTATTAAAACATCAAGCCATGATATGATTCTGTTACTGCAGAAACACCAAAGGGTGTTATTAAAACATCAAGCCATGGGGTAATTCTGCTACTGTATTACTAATATCATATATATATACTGTTAAACCAGCTATAATGTTACCATACCCTACATTACTAATCTCATATGTATATACTGTTAAACCAGCTATAATGTTACCATACCCTACATTACTAATATCATATATATATATATATACTGTTAAACCAGCTACAATGTTACCATACCCTACATTACTAATCTATATGTATATACTGTTAAACAAGCTATAATGTTACAATACCCTACATTACTAATCTCTCTCTCTCTCTATATATATATATATAGATATATATATATATATATATATATATATATATATATATATATATATATATATACATACATACTGTTAAACCAGCTATAATGTTACCCTACATTACTCATCTCATATATGTATATACTGTTGAACCAGCTATAATGTTACCATACCCTACATTACTAATCTATATGTATATATACTGTTAAACCAGCTATAATGTTACTATACCCTACATTACTCATCTCATATGTATATACTGTTAAACCAGCTATAATGTTACCATACCCTACATTACTAATCTATATGTATTTAAAGTATTCTAAACATTATCTGTTTTCATTACGGGGAACAATGAAATGTCTACAACAGGGTATGGCTGGCTAACAATGTTTTATTTTAAAGGGACAGTGCACATTTATCACAATTGTTTGAGTGTGTGGCACGGTATAAAATATTTTGGGGCGACAATTTGGAGATAGACTGAATGAGTTACATGAAACATCGAGGAAATGTAAAACGAATGGTTTGAGGGCATTATCATAATTATTAGGTTTTGTTGTTGTAGTAAACGTTTGGGTTAAGGGGATTTCCCTGTTCCCAGCCAGAGATAATATATCTTAAAGGGGTACACTCACATATGTAAGTGAATTACCCCCCTGAAATGGACAAAAATGAATGGGAAGTCATTGGCACTGGACAAACCATATACACGGTGTCCAATGCCACCCAATGTGGCGTTGATTCGTGTAAAGTTGATTGCAAATGCCATATGGAAAATGCCAGTTGCAACACTTTAAAAATTCAACAGGTGGCTAGTGCGTTCCACCTTGGTTTTTCATATTGGAAATGCAACACAAGTCAATATCCAAAAGCAAAATTTTGAAAAAGTTTTAAAAAATTCTAAAACGTATCACCCCCCAAAAAAGTGCTTTCTGGACCGTTTTTCGAAATTCTTTTGATTCCTTTGTCAATTACACTTGTGTAAGAACTGTATGAATATACATTTTTCCAATTTTATTATCATAATTATTTTTTTAAATTTTCCTTGCGCATAAGGAATATGTTTTGTCCATTTGCAATATAATTTCATAGGAAGTCAAAAGTCAAATGTCAAAAAGAGCAACATTTTATAAAAAACTTCACACACCCTTACAAAAGTGCTTTCTGGACAGTTTTTCGAAATTCTTTCAATTTTTGTGTCAATTACACAAGTATAAGAACTGTATCAACATAATTTAGTCATATTTTATTATCATTATTATTATTTTTTTACTTGTGCACAAGGCATATGTTTTCTCCATTTGGAATATGATTTCATAGGAAGTCAAAAGTCACTCTTTTTGGGGCCAAATGCCATAAGAAATTTGACATGCTCAAAAATCCTTTAGAAATGCAAAATTGACTGGCCCGATGAACTCGGAATGGCCGGGCAGTGATAGTTCCCTTCCATCACTTGTTGTGTTGATTTCATCATGTCCATTTGGTGATGTTTTTTCACTATAGAATCATATTGCAAGTGCACGTGCCTTTGCAGGATGTTTCAATGGGCATGTACCATCACGATTTGGCATGGTCAAAGATCCTGCAGAAATGAAAAATTGACTGGCCCGATGAACTCGGAATGCCCGGGCAGTGATAGTTGTTCCCTTCCATCACTCGTTGTGTTGATTTCATCATGTCCATTTGGTGATGTTTTTTCACTATTGAATCATATTGCAAGTGCACGTGCCTTTGCCATATGTTTCAATGGGCATGTACCATCACGAATTTGGCATGCTCAAAAGTCAAACTTTACTTTGCTCAAGCTATACTTTTGTCAACATAAATTATCATATTTTTTACTTTTTTTACTTGTGCATAAGGCATATGTTTTGCCCATTTGCAATATGATTTCATAGGAAGTCAAAAGTCAAGGTCAAAAGTCAATTTTTTGGGGGCCAAACGTCAAAAGAAATTTGACATGCTCAAAAATACTGCAGAATTGCAAAATTGACTGACCTGATGAACACAGGATGGCCGGGCAGTGATTTTTGCTCCTTTCCATCACTCGTTGTGTTGATTTCATCATGTCCATTTGGTGATGTTTTTTCACTATAGAATCATATTGCAAGTGCACGTGCATTTGCAATATTTTTCAATGGGCATGTACCATCATGAACTTGGCATGGTCAAAAATCCTGCAGAAATGCAAAATTGACTGGCCCGATGAACATAGGATGGCCGGGCAGTGATAGTTGTTCCCTTCCATCACTCGTTGTGTTGATTTCATCATGTCCATTTGGTGATGTTTTTTCACTATAGAATCATATTGCAAGTGCACGTGCCTTTGCAATATGTTTCAATGGGCATGTACCATCACGGATTTGGCATGCTCAAAAGGCAAACTATACTTTGCTCAAACTAGACTTTTTTCAACTTTTATTATCGTATTTTTTATTTTTTTTACTTGTGCATAAGGCAGATGTTTTGTCCATTTGCAATATGATTTCATAGGATGTCAAAAGTCAATTTTTTGTGGGCCAAATGCCAAAAGAAATTTGACATGCTCAAAAATACTGCAGAATTGCAAAATTGACTGAACAGATGAACACAGGATGGCACGTGCATTTGCAATATGTTTCAATGGGAATTACCATCACAAATTTGGCATGCTCAAAAGTCAAACTATACTTTGCTCAAACTATACTTTTGTCAACTTTTATTATCATATTTTTTATTTTTTTTACTTGTGCATAAGGCATATGTTTTGTCCATTTGCAATATGATTTCATAGGAAGTCAAAAGTCAAGGTCAAAAGTCAATTTTTTGGGGGCCAAATGCCAAAAGAAATTTGACATGCTCAAAAATACTGCAGAATTGCAAAATTGACTGACCTGATGAACACAGGATGGCAGGGCAGTGATAGTTGTTCCTTTCCATCACTCGTTGTGTTGATTTCATCATGTCCATTTGGTGATGTTTTTTCACTGTTGAATCATATTGCAAATGCATGTGCATTTGCAATATGTTTCAATGGGCATATACCATCACGAATTTGGCATGGTCAAAATCCTGCAGAAATGCAAAATTGACTGGCCTGATGAACACAGGATGGCCTGGCAGTTATAGTTGCTCCTTTCCATCGCTCGTTGTGTTGACTTCATAATGTCCATTTGGTGATGTTTTTTCACTGTTGAATCATATTGCAAATGCACGTTTGTGCATGTGCATTTGCAATATGTTTCAATGAGCATGTACCATCACGAATATGTCATGCTCAAAAATCCTGCAAAAATGCAAAATTGACTGGCCTGATGAACACAGGATGGCTGGGCATTGATAGTGGGTCTTCTCCATCGCTAGTTGTGTTGATTTCATTATGTCCATTTGTTTTTGTTTTCTCACTTTTGCAAAGTCACTGTGCATTTGCAATATAGTTCAATGGGCATTTACCATCACAAATTTGTCATGCTATAAAAATCCTGTAGGAATGTGAAATTGACTGGCCCGATGAACTCGGGATGGCTGGGCAGTGATTCTGGTTTATCTCAATCGCTCGTTAGGGTTGATTTCAGAATGTCACTTTGGTGATGGTATCTCACTGTTTAAACATATTGCAAATGGACAAGAGTCACCAGCAAGTCACCGTCCATCAGTCAATTCGAGATCATTCTGACACCAAACTGATACAAACTGACACCAAACCCACTTTTTCCAACTCGTTTAGTAGCCAACTATCACATACTTCAGAGATGGCCCAAAATTCACAACACCTTCAGTTCAAACCATAAAATAAACGTAAAACACGTAGTTACGTTCTAGCTGCGGGTCCATTTCTGGTGTCATGTGTAGGCCTAGCTGAGGTGACCCCGAATCCAAAGTTTTGGCTCGATAGGTCATTTGGTGCCGAGCAAGAACCAAATTGGTGCTAAAAATCCACTTTTTTCCATGACTTGCTACGGGGTCCTTGAATGAGCTATCGGACAGAAACGTTGGGGTCCGTCTATATGGGCCGAGATGGTCGCAATGCACCTAATCTTGTGACTCTGGGACATTTCTAAATGTCGTCATTTTCGTGATGCAAAAATGAATTGAAGTCATTGCAAATGTACCAGGCTGTTTCTCGGCCCGAGAACCTTCTAGAGCCACGTAACTCACCACGTACTATCGACCTGAGGTCTAGAACAGGATTCTAAAGTTTCGGAACTCTAGGTCTGACGGTTCTTTAAAAGTTCCAACAAGGTTAACTAATGCAGGCAGTGTATGTCTCTACGCACCCCAATGGGTCCCTCCTTCCAAGCTGTGTGTGTGTGTGATTTAGTTTTCCTTTGAAATTTTATGTGAAAAATGACTGATTTACAGTTCATGGGGGTTGCCTAATCACACATACGAAGTTTTGGAAAGATCAGACTTTTTTAACCCCTCAAAACAGCCCCTGAGACACCAATTATGGCACTTCCGGTTGGCACAGGGAGCTATAAGTCAACACACATCCTCATTGGGGTATGCTTTTACAGAATCCTGAGTTTTAAGTCTTTACGTTATGAATTGACTGATTTACACAGGGTTGAATGCACTATTTCTATCAAACTGCAGGCAGGGTATGGATAAACACTTTTAGGGTGATTTTAACCACTTCCGGTTTGGCCAGGAAGCTTAGAATCAACACAGGTCGACCTTGTAGTGGCCTGATGGACTGTCACCGAAGACAGGTTCATACGACATTCATAACCCACATAGGCTTCAGGTTGAATTTAGGGGTGCAGGCAATGTATTCCTATGGGGAGAGAAGTCAATGCAAACTCTTTGATGTAAACACCTTCTTTTAACTGGTAAGGGTTAATGCCACACGGTCAAGGTTAGGCTTGCATGGATTGGGAGGACCTTAGGAACGTACCTGAGGTCGAATTGTGCTTCTCACCCTAACGGTTCTCTCACTGTCACCCAAAAGCAAATGACATTGTGGGGCAGGCTTCATTTTGGGCCTACTTTTCTAATGGTCGCTGCGCTTAGACTGAGTAAGCTACGGTCAAGCAGTATATCTCGTTGAACTCGGCACGGCCTCGGGATTATGTAAGGGAATTCACCCCCGTAGTGGACAAAAATGAATGGCAAATTATTGGCATAGGACAAACCATGTACACATTGGCCAATACCACCCAAAGCGGCGTTGATTCATGCAAAGTTTACTTCTATTGCCATATGGGTATTGCCAGTTGTAACACTTCAAAAATCCAACAGGTGGCGATTGCGCTCCACCATGGTTTTTCATATTGATATTGGACTCCAAGTCAACATCCAAAAGCCAAATTTTGAAAAAATGAATTTTTTGAAAAAAACGTATCACCCCTTAAAAAAGTGCTTTCTGGACCGTTTTTCGAAATTCTTTCGCTTTTTTGACAATTACACATGTATAAGAACTGTATGAAAATACTTTTGTCCAATTTTATTATCATAATTTTTTTAATTTTTTTACTTGCGCATTATTGCATATGTTTTGTCCATCTGCAATATGATTTCATAGGAAGTCAGAAGTCAAAAGTCAAAAATTATTAAATTTCATAAAAAACTTCACACACCCCTAAAAAGGTGCTTTCTGGACCGTTCTTCGAAATTTTTTCGCATTTTGTGTCAGTTACACACGTATAAGAACTGTATCAACATACTTTAGTCATATTTTATTATCATAATTTTTTTTTTTTTTTTACTTGCGCATATTGCATGTGTTTTCTCCATCTGCAATATGATTTCATAGGAAGTCAGAAGTCAAAAGTCAAAAATTATTAAATTTCATAAAAAACTTCACACACCCCTAAAAAAGTGCTTTCTGGACCGTTTTTCGAAATTTTTTCGAATTTTGTGTCAGTTACACACGTATAAGAACTGTATCAACATACTTTAGTCATATTTTATTATCATAATTTTATTTATTTTTTTACTTGCGCATTATTGCATGTGTTTTGTCCATCTGCAATATGATTTCATAGGAAGTCAGAAGTCAAAAGTCAAAAATTATTACATTTCATAAAAAACTTCACACACCCCTAAAAAAGTGCTTTCTGGACCGTTTTTCGAAAAAATTTCGAATTTTGTGTCAGTTACACAAGTATAAGAACTGTATCAACATACTTTAGTCATATTTTATTATCATACTGTTTTTTTTTTTTGCTTGTGCATAAGGCATATGTTTTGTGGGGGCCAAATGTCATAAGAAATTTGACATGCTCAAAAATCCTTCAGAAATGCAAAATTGACTGGCCTGATGAACTCGGGATGGCCGGGCAGTGATTGTTGTTCCTTTCAATCACTCGTGGTGTTGATTTCATCATGTCCATTTGTTTATGTTTTCTCACTTTTGCAAAGTCACTGTGCATTTGCCATATGGTTAACTGGGCATTCACCATCACCAATTTGTCATGCCATAAAAATCATGCAGGAATGCCAAATTGACTGGCCCGATGAACTCGGGATGGCTGGGCAGTGATTCTGGTACCTCTCCATCGCTCGTTTGGGTTGATTCCAGAATGTCGCTTTTGGTGATGGTACCTCACTGTTAAAACATATTGCAAATGTTGTCTCACTTTTGCAAAGTCACTGTGCATTTGCCATATGGTTAACTGGGCAGTCACTATCACCAATTTGTCATGCCATAAAAATCATGCAGGAATGCCAAATTGACTGGCCCGATGAACACGGGATGGCTGGGCAGTGATTCTGGAACCTCTCCATCGCTCGTTTGGCTTGATTTCAGAATGTCGCTTTTGGTGATGGTACCTCACTGTTAAAACATATTGCAAATGTTTTCTCACTTTTGCAAAGTCACTGAAAATTTGTGCAGGAATGCCAAATTGACTGGCCCGATGAACTCGGGATGGCTTGGCAGTGATTCTCTTGTCCATTAGCAATATGTTTAAGCGGTGAGGTACCATCACCAAAAGCGACATTCTGAAATCAACTCAAACGAGCGATGGAGAGGTACCAGAATAACTGCCCAACTGGAGTCACCTGCAAGTCACCGTCCATCAGTCAATTTGATATCATTCAAAGCTAACTATTGGAGGCACTGTCAGTCTCTACGCACCCCAATGATACGTCCCTCCATCCATGTTGTGTATCTGTGTGATTTAGTTTTCCTTTGAATTTTTATGGGAAAAATGACTGATTTACAGTTCATGGGGGTTGCTTAATCATATATATGAAGTTTTGGAAAGATCTGATTTTTTTAACCCCTCCAAACAGCCCATGAGAGACCAATTATGGCACTTCCGGTTGGCACAGGAAGCTGTAACTCAACATACATCCTCATTGGGGTATTCCATTAGAGAATCCTGAGTTTTAAGTCTTTACCATTAAAACTGACTGATTTACACAGGGTTGAATGCACTATGTCTATCAAACTGCAGGCAGGTTATGGGTATACAATTTTAGGGCGATTTGAACCACTTCCGGTTGGTCCAGGAAGCTTAGAATCGACACAGGTAGACCTTATAGTGGTCTGATGGACTGGTACCAAAGACAGGTTCATACAACATTCATAACCCATATAGACTCCAGGTTGTATTTAGTGGAGCAGCCAATATATTCATATGGGGAGAGAAGTCAATGAACACTGTTTTTATGTAAACACCTTCTTTTGACTGTGAAGGGTTAATGTCACACGGTCAAGGATAGGCTTGGACAGGTCAGGAGGACCTTAGGAACATTCCTGTGGTTGAATTGTCTTTCTAAACCTAACGGTTCCGCCGCTGTCACCCAAAATCAAATGACGTACTGGTGAAGGCTTCATATTGGGCCTATTTTTCTCATGGTCGCCGCGCTCAGACCGAGCGAGCTACGGTCAAGCGGGGCACCTCGTTGGACTCGGCATAGTCTGGACACTATTGTGATGGCATTGTTTGTGTTGATTTCAGAATGTCCATTTGGTCATGTTTTCTCACTTTTGCAAAGTCACTGTGCATTTGCCATATGGTTAACTGGGCAGTCACCATCACCAATTTGTCATGCCATAAAAATCATGCAGGAATGCCAAATTGACTGGCCCGATGACATAGGGATGGCTGGGCAGTGATTTTGGTACCTCTCCATCGCTCGTTTGGGTTGATTTCAGAATGTCGCTTTGTGATGGTACCTCACTGTTAAAACATATTGCAAATGTTCCTTACTTTTGCAAAGTCACTGAAAATTCGTGCAGGAATGCCAAATTGACTGGCCCGATGAACTCGGGATGGCTGGGCAGTGATTCTGGTACCTCTCCATCGCTCGTTTGGGTTGATTTCAGAATGTCGCTTTTGGTGATGGTACCTTACCGCTTAAACATATTGCAAATGTTCCTTACTTTTGCAAAGTCACTGAAAATTTGTGCAGGAATGCCAAATTGACTGGCCCGATGAAGTCGGGATGGCTTGGCAGTGATTCTGGTACCTCTCCATCGCTCGTTAGGGTTGATTCCAGAATGTCCATTTGGTGATTTTTCTCACTCTTTCAAAGTCACTGTGCATTTGCCATATGGTTAACTGGGCAGTCACCATTACCAATTTGTATTGCTATAAAAATCATGCAGGAATGCCAAATTGACTGAACCGATGAACTCGGGATGGCTGGGCAGTTATTCTGGTACCTCTCCATCGCTCGTTTGAGTTGATTTCAGAATGTCGCTTTGGTGATGGTACCTCACCGCTTAAACATATTGCTAATGGACAAGAGTCACCTGCAAGTCACCGTCCATCAGTCAATTTGATATCATTCTGACACCAAACTGATACAAACTGACACCAAACCCACTTTTCCCAACTCATTTAGGAGCCAAGTATAACATACTTCAGAGCTGGCCCAAAATTCACAAGGCCTTCGGTACAAAACATTAAAAAACCATAAAACACATAGTTACTTTCTAGCTGCGGGGCCAGTTCGGACATTATGTGTAGTCCTATGTGAGGCGACCCCGAATCCCGAGTTTCGGCTCGATAGGTCATTTGGTGTCCGAGTAAAAGCCTAATTGGTGCTGAAAATCCACTTTTTTCCATGCCTTGCTACGGGGTCCTTGAATGAGCTATCGGACCGAGATGTTGGGTTCTGTCTCTATGGGCCGAGACGGTCACAATGCACCTAGTCTTGTGTCTCTGGGACATTTCTAAATGTCGCCATTTTCGTAATGGTCAAAATGAATTGAAGTCATTGCAAATGTTCGACGCTGTTTCTCGGTCCGAGAACCTCCTAGAGCGCCGTAACTCACCACGCACTATCTACCTGAGGTCTAGAACAGGATTCTAAAGTTTCGGAACTCTAGGTCTGACGGTTCTTTTTAGCTCGAACAAAGCTAACTATTGGAGGCACTGTCAGTCTCTACACACCCCAATACGTCCCTCCATCCAAGTTGTGTATCTGTGTGATTTATTTTTCCTTTGAATTTTTATGGGAAAAATGACTGATTTACAGTTCATGGGGGTTGTCTAATCACACATATGAAGTTTTGGACAGATCTGATTTTTTTAACCCTTCCAAACAGCCCCTGAGACACCAATTATGGCACTTCCGGTTGGCACAGGAAGCTATAAATACACACATGTCTTGACTGACATAGAAACCTAGGGAATCCTGAGTTTTAAGTCTTTAAGTTGAGAATTGACTGATCTACACAGGGTTGAATAATGCAGAGGCCTTGGCACCTTTCGAGGTGATGTACATCCAAATACCTTTTGGGTCAATTTAACCACTTCCGGTTGCTCCAGGAAGCTTAGAATCGACACAGGTAGACCTCATAGTGGTCTGATGGAATGTCATAGAAGACAGGTTCATACAGCATTCATAACCCATAAAGACCCCAGGTTGTATTTAGGGGAGCAGGCAATGTATTCCTATGGGGAGAGAAGTCAATGCACACTGTTTTTTTGTAAACACCTTCTTTTAACTGTGAAAGGTTAATGCCACACAGTCAAGGTTAGGCTTGCACAGATCGGGAGGACCTTAGGAACAGTCCTGTGTTTGAATTGTCCTTCTAAACCTAACGGTTCCGCCGCTGTCACCCAAAATCCAATGACATTGTGGTGCAGGCTTCATTGTGGGCCTATTTTTCTCATGGTCGCTGCGCTCAGACCGAGCGAGCTACGGTCAAGCGGGGCACCTCGTTGGACTCGGCACGGCCTTGGGATTATGTTTATGCCATTGCCTGCTCTCTGTGTCTTTAAACACCACGCTTTGTCACTCCATCCTTGCTGTGTGTGTGTGTGAGAGCTTTTCTTTGACATCTGTTGGGAAAAATGACTGATTTACAGTTCATGGGGGTTGTCTAATCACACAGATGAAGTTTTGGACAGATCTGATTTTTTTAACCCTTCCAAACAGCCCCTGAGACACCAATTATGGCACTTCCGGTTGGCACAGGAAGCTATAAATACACACATGTCTTGACTGACATAGAAACCTAGGGAATCCTGAGTTTTAAGTCTTTAAGTTGAGAATTGACTGATCTACACAGGGTTGAATAATGCAGAGGCCTTTTCACCTTTCGATGTGATGTACATCCAAATACCTTTTGGGTCAATTTAACCACTTCCGGTTGCTCCAGGAAGCTTAGAATCGACACAGGTAGACCTCATAGTGGTCTGATGGAATGTCATAGAAGACAGGTTCATACAGCATTCATAACCCATAAAGACCCCAGGTTGTATTTAGGGGAGCAGGCAATGTATTCCTATGGGGAGAGAAGTCAATGCACACTGTTTTTATGTAAACACCTTCTTTTAACTGTGAAAGGTTAATGCCACACAGTCAAGGTTAGGCTTGCACAGATTGGGAGGACCTTAGGAACAGTCCTGTGTTTGAATTGTCCTTCTAAACCTAACGGTTCCGCCGCTGTCACCCAAAATCAAATGACATTGTGGTGCAGGCATCATTGTGGGCCTATTTTTCTCATGGTCGCTGCGCTCAGACCGAGCGAGCTACGGTCAAGCGGGGCACCTCGTTGGACTCGGCACGGCCTTGGGATTATGTTTATGCCATTGCCTGCTCTCTGTGTCTTTAAACACCACGCTTTGTCACTCCATCCTTGCTGTGTGTGTGTGAGAGAGCTTTTCTTTGACATCTGTTGGGAAAAATGACTGATTTACAGTTCATGGGGGTTGTCTAATCACACATATGAAGTTTTGGACAGATCTGATTTTTTTAACCCTTCCAAACAGCCCCTGAGTCACCAATTATGGCACTTCCGGTTGGCACAGGAAGCTATAAATACACACATGTCTTGACTGACATAGAAACCTAGGGAATCCTGAGTTTTAAGTCTTTAAGTTGAGAATTGACTGATCTACACAGGGTTGAATAATGCAGAGGCCTTGGCACCTTTCGAGGTGATGTACATCCAAATACCTTTTGGGTCAATTTAACCACTTCCGGTTGCTCCAGGAAGCTTAGAATCGACACAGGTAGACCTCATAGTGGTCTGATGGAATGTCATAGAAGACAGGTTCATACAGCATTCATAACCCATATAGACTCCAGGTTGTATTTAGGGGAGCAGGCAATGTATTCCTATGGGGAGAGAAGTCAATGCACACTGTTTTTTTGTAAACACCTTCTTTTAACTGTGAAAGGTTAATGCCACACAGTCAAGGTTAGGCTTGCACAGATCGGGAGGACCTTAGGAACAGTCCTGTGTTTGAATTGTCCTTCTAAACCTAACGGTTCCGCCGCTGTCACCCAAAATCCAATGACATTGTGGTGCAGGCATCATTGTGGGCCTATTTTTCTCATGGTCGCTGCGCTCAGACCGAGCGAGCTATGGTCAAGCGGGGCACCTCGTTGGACTCGGCACAGTCTGGACACTATGGTGATGCCATTGTTTGTGTTGATTCCAGAATGTTCATTTGGTCATGTTTTCTCACTTTTGCAAAGTCACTGTGCATTTGCCATATGGTTAACTGGGCAGTCACCATCACCAATTTGTCATGCCATAAAAATCATGCAGGAATGCCAAATTGACTGGCCCGATGACATAGGGATGGCTGGGCAGTGATTTTGGTACCTCTCCATCGCTCGTTTGGGTTGATTTCAGAATGTCGCTTTTGGTGATGGTACCTCACTGTTAAAACATATTGCAAATGTTCCTTACTTTTGCAGAGTCACTGAAAATTCGTGCAGGAATGCCAAATTGACTGGCCCGATGAACTCGGGATGGCTGGGCAGTGATTCTGGTACCTCTCCATCGCTCGTTTGGGTTGATTTCAGAATGTCGCTTTTGGTGATGGTACCTCACCGCTTAAACATATTGCAAATGTTCCTTACTTTTGCAAAGTCACTGAAAATTTGTGCAGGAATGCCAAATTGACTGGCCCGATGAAGTCGGGATGGCTTGGCAGTGATTCTGGTACCTCTCCATCGCTCGTTAGGGTTGATTGCAGAATGTCCATTTAGTGATTTTTCTCACTCTTTCAAAGTCACTGTGCATTTGCCATATGGTTAACTGGGCAGTCACCATCACCAATTTGTCATGCTATAAAAATCATGCAGGAATGCCAAATTGACTGGCCCGATGACCTCGGGATGGCTGGGCAGTGATTTTGGTACCTCTCCATCGCTCGTTTGGGTTGATTTCAGAATGTCACTTTTGGTGATGGTACCTCACTGTTAAAACATATTGCAAATGTTCCTTACTTTTGCAAAGTCACTGAAAATTTGTGCAGGAATGCCAAATTGACTGGCCCGATGAACTCGGGATGGCTCGGCAGTGATTCTGGTACCTCTCCATCGCTCGTTTGAGTTGATTTCAGAATGTCGCTTTTGGTGATGGTACCTCACTGTTAAAACATATTGCAAATGTTCCTTACTTTTGCAAAGTCACTGAAAATTTGTGCAGGAATGCCAAATTGACTGGCCCGATGAACTCGGGATGGCTTGGCAGTGATTCTGGTACCTCTCCATCACTCGTTAGGGTTGATTCCAGAATGTCCATTTGGTGATTTTTCTCACTCTTTCAAAGTCACTGTGCATTTGCCATATGGTTAACTGGGCAGTCACCATTACCAATTTGTCATGCCATAAAAATCATGCAGGAATGCCAAATTGACTGGCCCGATGACATAGGGATGTCTGGGCAGTGATACTGGTACCTCTCCATCGCTCGTTTGGGTTGATTTCAGAATGTCGCTTTTGGTGATGGTACCTCACCGCTTAAACATATTGCTAATGGACAAGAGTCACCTGCAAGTCACCGTCCATCAGTCAATTTGATATCATTCTGACACCAAACTGATACAAACTGACACCAAACCCACTTTTCCCAACTCATTTAGGAGCCAAGTATAACATACTTCAGAGCTGGCCCAAAATTCACAAGGCCTTCGGTACAAAACATTAAAAAACCATAAAACACATAGTTACTTTCTAGCTGCGGGGCCAGTTCGGACATTATGTGTAGTCCTATGTGAGGCGACCCCGAATCCCGAGTTTCGGCTTTCGATAGGTCATTTGGTGTCCGAGTAAAAGCCTAATTGGTGCTGAAAATCCACTTTTTCCATGCCTTGCTACGGGGTCCTTGAATGAGCTATCGGGTCATAGAAGACAGGGTCATTGAGACCCCAGATGTTGGGTTCTGTCTCTATGGGCCGAGACGGTCACAATGCACCTAGTCTTGTGTCTCTGGGACATTTCTAAATGTCGCCATTTTCGTAATGGTCAAAATGAATTGAAGTCATTGCAAATGTTCGACGCTGTTTCTCGGTCCGAGAACCTCCTAGAGCGCCGTAACTCACCACGCACTATCTACCTGAGGTCTAGAACAGGATTCTAAAGTTTCGGAACTCTAGGTCTGACGGTTCTTTTTAGCTCGAACAAAGCTAACTATTGGAGGCACTGTCAGTCTCTACACACCCCAATACGTCCCTCCATCCAAGTTGTGTATCTGTGTGATTTATTTTTCCTTTGAATTTTTATGGGAAAAATGACTGATTTACAGTTCATGGGGGTTGTCTAATCACACATATGAAGTTTTGGACAGATCTGATTTTTTTAACCCTTCCAAACAGCCCCTGAGACACCAATTATGGCACTTCCGGTTGGCACAGGAAGCTATAAATACACACATGTCTTGACTGACATAGAAACCTAGGGAATCCTGAGTTTTAAGTCTTTAAGTTGAGAATTGACTGATCTACACAGGGTTGAATAATGCAGAGGCCTTTTCACCTTTCGAGTTGATGTACATCCAAATACCTTTTGGGTCAATTTAACCACTTCCGGTTGCTCCAGGAAGCTTAGAATCGACACAGGTAGACCTCATAGTGGTCTGATGGAATGTCATAGAAGACAGGTTCATACAGCATTCATAACCCATAAAGACCCCAGGTTGTATTTAGGGGAGCAGGCAATGTATTCCTATGGGGAGAGAAGTCAATGCACACTGTTTTTATGTAAACACCTTCTTTTAACTGTGAAAGGTTAATGCCACACAGTCAAGGTTAGGCTTGCACAGATCGGGAGGACCTTAGGAACAGTCCTGTGTTTGAATTGTCCTTCTAAACCTAACGGTTCCGCCGCTGTCACCCAAAATCAAATGACATTGTGGTGCAGGCATCATTGTGGGCCTATTTTTCTCATGGTCGCTGCGCTCAGACCGAGCGAGCTACGGTCAAGCGGGGCACCTCGTTGGACTCGGCACGGCCTTGGGATTATGTTTATGCCATTGCCTGCTCTCTGTGTCTTTAAACACCACGCTTTGTCACTCCATCCTTGCTGTGTGTGTGTGTGAGAGCTTTTCTTTGACATCTGTTGGGAAAAATGACTGATTTACAGTTCATGGGGGTTGTCTAATCACACATATGAAGTTGTGGACAGATCTGATTTTTTTAACCCTTCCAAACAGCCCCTGAGTCACCAATTATGGCACTTCCGGTTGGCACAGGAAGCTATAAATACACACATGTCTTGACTGACATAGAAACCTAGGGAATCCTGAGTTTTAAGTCTTTAAGTTGAGAATTGACTGATCTACACAGGGTTGAATAATGCAGAGGCCTTGGCACCTTTCGAGGTGATGTACATCCAAATACCTTTTGGGTCAATTTAACCACTTCCGGTTGCTCCAGGAAGCTTAGAATCGACACAGGTAGACCTCATAGTGGTCTGATGGAATGTCATAGAAGACAGGTTCATACAGCATTCATAACCCATATTGACTCCAGGTTGTATTTAGGGGAGCAGGCAATGTATTCCTATGGGGAGAGAAGTCAATGCACACTGTTTTTTTGTAAACACCTTCTTTTAACTGTGAAAGGTTAATGCCACACAGTCAAGGTTAGGCTTGCACAGATCGGGAGGACCTTAGGAACAGTCCTGTGTTTGAATTGTCCTTCTAAACCTAACGGTTCCGCCGCTGTCACCCAAAATCCAATGACATTGTGGTGCAGGCATCATTGTGGGCCTATTTTTCTCATGGTCGCTGCGCTCAGACCGAGCGAGCTACGGTCAAGAGGGGCACCTCGTTGGACTCGGCACGGCCTTGGGATTATGTTTATGCCATTGCCTGCTCTCTGTGTCTTTAAACACCACGCTTTGTCACTCCATCCTTGCTGTGTGTGTGTGTGAGAGCTTTTCTTTGACATCTGTTGGGAAAAATGACTGATTTACAGTTCATGGGGGTTGTCTAATCACACATATGAAGTTGTGGACAGATCTGATTTTTTTAACCCTTCCAAACAGCCCCTGAGTCACCAATTATGGCACTTCCGGTTGGCACAGGAAGCTATAAATACACACATGTCTTGACTGACATAGAAACCTAGGGAATCCTGAGTTTTAAGTCTTTAAGTTGAGAATTGACTGATCTACACAGGGTTGAATAATGCAGAGGCCTTGGCACCTTTCGAGGTGATGTACATCCAAATACCTTTTGGGTCAGTTTAACCACTTCCGGTTGCTCCAGGAAGCTTAGAATCGACACAGGTAGACCTCATAGTAGTCTGATGGAATGTCATAGAAGACAGGTTCATACAGCATTCATAACCCATATTGACTCCAGGTTGTATTTAGGGGAGCAGGCAATGTATTCCTATGGGGAGAGAAGTCAATGCACACTGTTTTTTTGTAAACACCTTCTTTTAACTGTGAAAGGTTAATGCCACACAGTCAAGGTTAGGCTTGCACAGATCGGGAGGACCTTAGGAACAGTCCTGTGTTTGAATTGTCCTTCTAAACCTAACGGTTCCGCCGCTGTCACCCAAAATCCAATGACATTGTGGTGCAGGCATCATTGTGGGCCTATTTTTCTCATGGTCGCTGCGCTCAGACCGAGCGAGCTACGGTCAAGAGGGGCACCTCGTTGGACTCGGCACGGCCTTGGGATTATGTTTATGCCATTGCCTGCTCTCTGTGTCTTTAAACACCACGCTTTGTCACTCCATCCTTGCTGTGTGTGTGTGTGAGAGCTTTTCTTTGACATCTGTTGGGAAAAATGACTGATTTACAGTTCATGGGGGTTGTCTAATCACACAGATGAAGTTTTGGACAGATCTGATTTTTTAACCCTTCCAAACAGCCCCTGAGACACCAATTATGGCACTTCCGATTGGCACAGGAAGCTATAAATACACACATGTCTTGACTGACATATGAAACCTAGGGAATCCTGAGTTTTAAGTCTTTAAGTTGAGAATTGACTGATCTACACAGGGTTGAATAATGCAGAGGCCTCGAAAATCACCTTTCGAGGTGATGTACATCCAAATACCTTTTGGGTCAATTTAACCACTTCCGGTTGCTCCAGGAAGCTTAGAATCTGACACAGGTAGACCTCATAGTGGTCTGATGGAATGTCATAGAAGACAGGTTCATACAGCATTCATAACCCATATAGACTCCAGGTTGTATTTACGGGAGCAGGCAATGTTTTCTCTATTTTCATTTTGGACCTTTAATCCCAGAAATATGGCCATAAGAAGTCAATGCACACTGTTTTTTTGTAAACACCTTCTTTTAACTGTGAAAGGTTAATGCCACACAGTCAAGGTTAGGCTTGCACAGATCGGGAGGACCTTAGGAACAGTCCTGTGTTTGAATTGTCCTTCTAAACCTAACGGTTCCGCCACTGTCACCCAAAATCCAATGACATTGTGGTGCAGGCATCATTGTGGGCCTATTTTTCTCATGGTCGGCGCTCAGACCGAGGGACCTACGGTCAAGGGGGCACCTCGTTGGACTCGGCACGGCCTTGGGATTATGTTTATGCCATTGCCTGCTCTCTGTGTCTTTAAACACCACGCTTTGTCACTCCATCCTTGCTGTGTGTGTGTGAGAGAGCTTTTCTTTGACATCTGTTGGGAAAAATGACTGATTTACAGTTCATGGGGGTTGTCTAATCACACATATGAAGTTTTGACAGATCTGATTTTTTAACCCTTCCAAACAGCCCCTGAGACACCAATTATGGCACTTCCGGTTGGCACAGGAAGCTATAAATAAACTCATATCCTCATTGGGGTATGCCTTTACAGAATCCTGAGTTTTAAGTCTTTACATTAAGAACTGAGTTATTTACGGAGGGTTTAGTGAGTGTGTGTTATTTCAGAAAATCATAGAAAATCACAGAAATGTCGCAGAGCTCCGCAGCACATTTAAAAAATACTCGTATGAACACCCTGCAACTGGATCTGTAACCGTTGAAAAAAAAACACCTATATCTGAACATCACGATCTGGTCACCGTACGATTTCTCTTAAACGACGATAGATAAATGGCCGATTTTTTTTATTGACACCGGAGGCTCCTTGACTTTGACGTGAAGTGAAAAAATCTTTTCTCTATTTTCATTTTGGACCTTTAATCCCAGAAATATGGCCATAACTCAAAAACCGTTGAGGCCTAGACGCCATCTTGTTCGGGGCCATCTTCCCATAATGCCAAACCTACGCTCACCAAGTTTCGGCTTCAAATATTTTCAGTTTTCGAGATATGGCACGTCGTGATTCGGGATGTTTTGTCCAATAGCAATATGATTGCTTATGCCCTCTTGTGGGATATTCCGGCATAGCGCAAACATGGGCTAAAATTTGTTTATTTTATTAAACGAAAACCGAATGTCCGACAAAGTTCATTTGATGACTTCCCGGTAGGTCTGGCCCTGCCGCTCGGCCCGACGCCGTCCGCGAATTTTAAAATGTTTTCGGACGTCTAGTAAGGGACCGAACATTTCCAATAGGACTTTCTCACTAACCATACGGTGATTGTCAAAATGTTCCCTTAAGGTGCGTAGAGCCGGCTTCATGGCATTTGGCTCGACGTTCAATCTAGCCCGGCCGGTACGCGGGAGCTGGAATATACCGTACCGGGCTATGCACCTGCACTGGAGACACCGTGCGCACCACAGCATAACACGGTGCCTGCCCGTTCTCTCTAGCCCCGGTAACAACAGGAAGTTGGCGAGGTCTCCTACCTAGTGTCGCCATACTCCTGTGAGTCCCCCAAGAAATTTTTGGGCTGACTCTCAGGCTTCCATCCGCGTTGCCGTGCTGCCTCATACCAGCGCCTCTCAGCTTTCACCGCCTCCAGTTCTTCTTTGGGGCAGTGATATTCTCCAGGCTGATCCCAGGGTCCTTCTCCGAACAATTCGTCCTCCCATGTCCATTCCTCTCTTTGTTGCTCCTGCTGTTGCTGTTGCCTGTTACCACGCCGCTTGGTCCCATTGTGGTGGGTGATTCTGTAACGGCTTTCGTCTGGTGAAGGAGAATCGG
>NW_027014613.1:0-13172 GCF_036934945.1 Oncorhynchus masou masou | reverse complement strand
CAAAACTGATAGAGACATACCCTGGGCGACTTACAACTGTAATCGCAGCGAAAGGTGGCGCTACAAAGTATTAATTTAAGGGGGCTGAATAATTTTGCACGCCCAATTTTTCAGTTTTTGATTTGTTAAAAAAGTTTGAAATATCCAATGAATGTCGTTCCACTTCATGATTGTGTGCCACTCGTTGTTGATTTTTCACAAAAAAATACAGTTTTATATCTTTATGTTTGAAGCCTGAAATGTGGCAAAAGGTCACAAAGTTCAAGGGGGCCGAATTCTTTCGCAAGGCACTGTACCTTCAGAAGTCATGTAATTAGTTAGATTGCACACAGGTGGTCTTTTTTTAAGTGTCACATGATCTGTCACAGTATATTTACATCTGTTCTGAAAGGCCCTAGAGTCAGCATCACCACTAAGCAAGGGGCACCACCGAGCCAGGTCAGGGACAAAGTTGTGGAGAAGTACATAGCAGGGTTGGGTTATAAAAAAATAGACAAAACTTTGAACATCCGGCTGAGCACCATTAAATCCATTACTAAAGAATGGATAGAATATGGCACCACAACAAATCTGCCAAGAGAGGGCCGCCCACCAAAACTTATGGACCAGTCAAGGAGGGCATTAATCAGAGAGGCAACAAAGAGACCAAAGATAACCCTGAAAGAGCTGCAAAGCTCCACAGCAGAGATTGGAGTATCTGTCCATAGGAAACGTTAAGTCGTACACTCCACAGAGCTGGGTTTTACGGAATAGTGGCCAGAAAAAAACCTTTGCTTGAATTTGGTGTTCGCCTAAAGACATATGGTGTTCGCCTAAAGACATGTGGGAGACTCCCCAAACATATGGAAAAAGGTACTCTGTTCAGATGAGACTAAAATTGAGCTTTTTGGCCATCAAGGAAAACGCTTTGTCTGGCGCAAACCCAACATCTCTCATCACCCCAAGAATTCCATCCCCACAGTGAAGCATGGTAGTGGCAGCATCATCGGCAGGAACTGGAAAACTGGTCAGAATTGAAGGAATGATGGATGGCACTAAATACAGGAAATTATTGAGGGAAACCTGTTTCAGTCTTCCAGAGATTTGAGACTGGGACAGAGTTTCACCTTCCAACAGGACAATGACCCTAAGCATACTGCTAAAGCAACACTTGAGTGGTTTAAGGGGAAACATGTAAATGTCTTGGAATGGCCTAGTCAAAGCCCAGACCTTAATCTAATTGAGAATCTGTGGTACAACTTAAAGATTGCTGTACACCAGCGGAACCCATCCAACTTGAAGGAGCTGGAGCAGTTTTGCCATTGCTTAAAGAATTGCTACAAAAGGTGTCTCTACAAAGTATTGACTTTGGGGGAGGTGAATAGTTGTGCACCCTCAAGTTCTGATGATTTCTGTCTTATTTCTTGTCTGTTTCACAATGAAAAATATTTTGCATCTTCAAAGTGGTAGTCAGGTTGTGTAAATCAACATGATACTACAAACCCCCCAAAAATCTATTTTACTTCCAGGTTGTAAGGCAACAAAATAGGAAAAATGCCAAGGGGGGTAAATACTTTCGCAAGCCACTGTAACACTAATCCTTGTGTTTCGATGTGTAGCATATGTAAAACTTTTATAACCTATTGTTTTATTGTTTTTTACTTTCCTAAAACAATAGCTGTCCATCTCACAGTTCAGCTGTCAGAAATGTGAGTACTAAATGTATCAGGGCATTGCAATGTAATCTATTAACATTTAAGATATATTTAGCCAACAAAAATGTCTCAACAGAATGAAAGAAAACATGTTTTACATATTTAAAGAACTGGTTTAGATTAGTAGATAAGCTACAAAAATAATAATGATATAAAATAATAACAATGATTAACAAATTATTATAAATATGAATAGGGACACAAAAATGTCATCCTACTTCAATAGTGAGTTGCATAGTAGCCTGCATGGCCATTTGTGTGGTATAAAGTATTCTGCTGATGTCTTCTATCATGTAAATGATGTAGAATTATAAAAAGGCAATGTTTGGAAATCTCAAAAACATGTCTGCTCAACTGTATGCCACGACACAAATGTGATTATAGATACATGTCATGCTTTATTATAAAAGGGATTGTTTTTCCCCACCCACCAGCACCCCCAGGTCAAAACATCTGGCTATGAATACCAGTAACTTGAGAATTCAGAGGCAACCCTCCATAAATAAGGACTCTATCCTCCTCAATACGTTCTGCCAAATGTCATTAGTTCAATAGGAAACCAGGATAAGACATTGATGAAATATATTTACTTCTTAGATTTCCAACATTGTGTCTGCCCAGAAAATGTAGACCGGCAATGGAATAAATCAATTAAATCCATCGTCTCATTAGCCATGAAAGTATCTCCTAGCCTGTCTCTATCTAATAAAATGAAGCTATAAGTGAACACAAATACATCTTCCATTGTAGGGGGATGAAACATTTGCTTTGAGTGCTGCTCACTCACAGCGATAAAAGTGGATGTAAGAAGAAGTTCCGTTGGCAGGTGCATCGGGCTGGAGATGAGGTGGGCTGCTGGATAACATCTTGCCAAATGCTAGATGCTTGTCAGTTAACAGTCTGCCAGGAGAGGTGGACAGCTACTAACCACCCTGAGTGAAGACAAAGACCAACAGTTACTTCTCCACATTCTTGAATGGGAGAGAAATGACTGATGACTGATGGTGAAGTTAACCTTTGCCACTAAGATAATAAGGTATTCACATTTTAAAATACTGCATGTGCGCACACATATCAGATTCAGATTTGCAAATACCATTGAAGCAAATACCATCTTGGCAGAGCATTTGCCGATTCCTTTGAAAAACAGATACTTGTATCTTTCAGTATGCTTGTCTCCATCATAGAATAGTCAAACAGGGTACCCTTGAGGTTAGCCAACTCTGTAAGGCAGGGACAGACACTATGCTTGAGGTGAGCTGAGCTCCAGTATTTGTCCTGTAGTTCCTCTGAGCCTGTATCCCAAAAACACAGCCTGTCTGTCGCAGAGCCTGCTTGCAGATCCTCCATCCTTTGTTAACCGCTAGGCTATCTGATGGATTTGATTTGCCCACTCCTCTACAGTATATGTGTTCATAAAGAGGCTAGTTTAATCAGCCTACAGCTTGTCTATCTGGGCCTGTCCCCTCGCTCTACCTCTTCTCTCCATCTCCCTTTCCTCTACCTCTCCCTCAAACACTCCCCTAAACCCCCTTTCCTCTACCTCTCCCTTTCCTCTACCTCTCCCTTTCCTCTACCTCTCCCTCTCCTCTCCTCATCTCCTAGCTCTCCTTCTACCTGTCATCTCCTTCTACCTCTCCCTATCTTCTACCTCCCCTATCCCTCTCTTCTCCTCTCCCTCTTCCTCAACCTCTCCTTCTACCTCTCCTCCTCTCCTCTCCTTTCCTCTACCTTTCATCTCCTACCTCTCCTACCTCACATCTCCTTCTACCTCGCTTCTCCTTGACCTTTCCTCTCCTCTCTCTACCTCTACCTCTACCTCTACCTCTCCTTTACCTCTTTTTTTGAGACTTGTTTTATTGAGTTTTTTTACCTGAAATTGTAGTAACAGCCTTACATTCTGAAATTGACGCTGTAGGTTTACATCTTAAGTGGGGGGGTTTTGTTGCTTAACTGCAACGACCCACTGAGGTCCAGGAAAGAAGCAGGGATTTATCAATGTTTTCAGTCACAATTCTCAGCCTGGTTTTGTTTTATTTGATTTAACCAGGTAGGCTAGTTGAAACAAGTTCTCATTTGCAACTGCGACCTGACCAAGATAAAGCAAAGCAGTGTGACACAGATAACAGCACAGAGTTACACATGGAGTAAACAATAAACAAGTCAATAACACATTACATTACATTTAAGTCATTTAGCAGACGCTCTTATCCAGAGCGACTTACAAATTGGTGAATTCACCTTCTGACATCCAGTGGAACAGCCACTTTACAATAGTGCATCTAAATCATTTAAGGGGGGTGAGAAGGATTACTTATCCTATCCTAGGTATTCCTTGAAGAGGTGGGGTTTCAGGTGTCTCCGGAAGGTGGTGATTGACTCCGCTGTCCTGGCGTCGTGAGGGAGTTTGTTCCACCATTGGAGGGCCAGAGCAGCGAACAGTTTTGACTGGGCTGAGCGGGAACTGTACTTCCTCAGTGGTAGGGAGGCGAGCAGGCCAGAGGTGGATGAACGCAGTGCCCTTGTTTGGGTGTAGGGCCTGATCAGAGCCTGGAGGTACTGCGGTGCCGTTCCCCTCACAGCTCCATAGGCAAGCACCATGGTCTTGTAGCGGATGCGAGCTTCAACTGGAAGCCAGTGGAGAGAGCGGAGGAGCGGGGTGACGTGAGAGAACTTGGGAAGGTTGAACACCAGACGGGCTGCGGCGTTCTGGATGAGTTGTAGGGGTTTAATGGCACAGGCAGGGAGCCCAGCCAACAGCGAGTTGCAGTAATCCAGATGGGAGATGACAAGTGCCTGGATTAGGACCTGCGCCGCTTCCTGTGTGAGGCAGGGTCGTACTCTGCGGATGTTGTAGAGCATGAACCTACAGGAACGGGCCACCGCCATGATGTTGGTTGAGAACGACAGGGTGTTGTCCAGGATCACGCCAAGGTTCTCAGCGCTCTGGGAGGAGGACACAATGGAGTTGTCAACCGTGATGGCGAGATCATGGAACGGGCAGTCCTTCCCCGGGAGTAAGAGCAGCTCCGTCTTGCCGAGGTTCAGCTTGAGGTGGTGATCCGTCATCCACACTGATATGTCTGCCAGACATGCAGAGATGCGATTCGCCACCTGGTCATCAGAAGGGGGAAAGGAGAAGATTAATTGTGTGTCGTCTGCATAGCAATGATAGGAGAGACCATGTGAGGTTATGACAGAGCCAAGTGACTTGGTGTATAGCGAGAATAGGAGAGGGCCTAGAACAGAGCCCTGGGGGACACCAGTGGTGAGAGCGCGTGGCGAGGAGACAGATTCTCGCCACGCCACCTGGTAGGAGCGACCTGTCAGGTAGGACGCAATCCAAGCGTGGGCCGCACCGAGATGCCCAACTCGGAGAGGGTGGAGAGGAGGATCTGATGGTTCACAGTATCGAAGGCAGCCGATAGGTCTAGAAGGATGAGAGCAGAGGAGAGAGAGTTAGCTTTAGCAGTGCGGAGCGCCTCCGTGATACAGAGAAGAGCAGTCTCAGTTGAATGACTAGTCTTGAAACCTGACTGATTTGGATCAAGAAGGTCATTCTGAGAGAGATAGCGGGAGAGCTGGCCAAGGACGACACGTTCAAGAGTTTTGGAGAGAAAAGAAAGAAGGGATACTGGTCTGTAGTTGTTGACATCGGAGGGATCGAGTGTAGGTTTTTTCAGAAGGGGTGCAACTCGCTCTCTTGAAGACGGAAGGGACGTAGCCAGCGGTCAGGGATGAGTTGATGAGCGAGGTGAGGTAAGGGAGAAGGTCTCTGGAAATGGTCTGGAGAAGAGAGGAGGGGATAGGGTCAAGCGGGCAGGTTGTTGGGTGGCCGGCCGTCACAAGAAGCGAGATTTCATCTGGAGAGAGAGGGGAGAAAGAGGTCAGAGCACAGGGTAGGGCAGTGTGAGCAGAACCAGCGGTGTCGTTTGACTTAGCAAACGAGGATCGGATGTCGTCGACCTTCTTTTCAAAATGGTTGACGAAGTCATCTGCAGAGAGGGAGGAGGGGGGAGGGGGAGGAGGATTCAGGAGGGAGGAGAAGGTGGCAAAGAGCTTCCTAGGGTTAGAGGCAGATGCTTGGAATTTAGAGTGGTAGAAAGTGGCTTTAGCAGCAGAGACAGAGGAGGAAAATGTAGAGAGGAGGGAGTGAAAGGATGCCAGGTCCGCAGGGAGGCGAGTTTTCCTCCATTTTCCTCCATTTCCGCTCGGCTGCCCGGAGCTCTGTTCTGTGAGCTCGCAATAACAATAAACAAATCAACACAATAAACAAATCAATGACACAGTAGAAAAAGGAAATCTATATACAGTGTGTGCATGAGCAGGTAGGCAATAAAAAGGCCATAGGAGCGAATAGTTATAAATTAGCAGATTAAGACTGGAGTGATAAATGAGTAGATGATGATGTGCAAGTAGAGATACTGGTGTGCAAAAGAGAAGAAAGTAAATAAATAAAAACATTATGGGGATGAGGTAGGTAGATTGGGTGGGCCATTTACAGATGGACTACGTACAGCTGCAGCGATCGGTTAGCTGCTCAGAGAGTTGATGTTTAAAGTTGGTGAGGGAAATAAAAGTCTCCAACTTAAGCGATTTTTGCAATTCGTTTCAGTCACTGGCAGCAGAGAACTGGAAGGAAAGGCGGCCAAATGAAGTGTTGGCTTTGGGGATGATCAGTGAGATATACAGTGGCTTGCGAAGGTATTCGGCCCCCTTGAACTTTGCGACCTTTTGCCACATTTCAGGCTTCAAACATAAAGATATAAAACTGTATATTTTTGTGAAGGATCAACAACAAGTGGGACACAATCATGAAGTGGAACAACATTTATTGGATATTTCAAACTTTTTTAACAAATCAAAAACTGAAAAATTGGGCGTGCAAAATTATTCAGCCCCTTTACTTTCAGTGCAGCAAACTCTCTCCAGAAGTTCAGTGAGGATCTCTGAATGATCCAATGTTGACCTAAATGACTAATGATGATAAATGCAATCCACCTGTGTGTAATCAAGTCTCCGTATAAATGCACCTGCACTGTGATAGTCTCAGAGGTCCGTTAAAAGCGCAGAGAGCATCATGAAGAACAAGGAACACACCAGGCAGGTCCGAGATACTGTTGTGAAGAAGTTTAAAGCCGGATTTGGATACAAAAAGATTTCCCAAGCTTTAAACATCCCAAGGAGCACTGTGCAAGCGATAATATTGAAATGGAAGGAGTATCAGACCACTGCAAATCTACCAAGACCTGGCCGTCCCTCTAAACTTTCAGCTCATACAAGGAGATGACTGATCAGAGATGCAGCCAAGAGGCCCATGATCACTCTGGATTCAAATCAAAATCACATCAAATTTATTTATATAGCCCTTCGTACATCAGCTGATATCTCAAAGTGCTGTACAGAAACCCAGCCTAAAACCCCAAACAGCAAGCAATGCAGGTGTAGAAGCACGGTGGTTAGGAAAAACTCCCTAGAAAGGCCAAAACCTAGGAAGAAACCTAGAGAGGAACCAGGCTGTGTGGGGTGGCCAGTCCTCTTCTGGCTGTGCCGGGTAGAGATTATAACAGAACATGGCGAAGATGTTCAAATGTTCATAAATGACCAGCATGGTCGAATAATAATAAGGTAGAACAGTTGAAACTGGAGCAGCAGCACGGCCAGGTGGACTGGGGACAGCAAGGAGTCATCATGTCAGGTAGTCATGGGGCATGGTCCTTGTGCTCAGGTCCTCCGAGAGAGAGAGAAAGAACAATGCAAAACGTTATGTTTGGCGTAAAAGCAACACAGCTCATCACGCTGAACACACCATCCCCACTGTCAAACAATGTGGTGGCAGCATCATGGTTTGGGCCTGCTTTTCTTCAGCAGGGACAGTGAAGATGGTTAAAATTGATGGGAACATGGATGGAGCCAAATACAGGACCATTCTGGAAGAAAACCTGATGGAGTCTGCAAAAGACCTGAAACTGGGACGGAGATTTGTCTTCCAACAAGACAATGATCCGAAACATAAAGCAAAATCTACAATGGAATGGTTCAAAAATAAACATATCCAGGTGTTAGAATGGCCAGGTCAAAGTGCAGACCTGAATTCAATCGAGAATCTGTGGAAAGAACTGAAAACTGCTGTTCACAAATGCTCTCCATCCAACCTCACTGAGCTCGAGCTGTTTTGCAAGGAGGAATGGAAAATATTTCAGTCTCTTGATGTGCAAAACTGATAGAGACATACCCCAAGTGACTTACACCTGTAATCGCAGCAAAAGGTGACGCTACAAAGTATTAACCTAAGGGGGCTGAATAATTTTGCACGCCCAATTTTTCAGTTTTTGATTTGTTAAAAAAGTTTGAAATATCCAATAAATGTCATTCCACTTTATGATTGTGTCCCACTTGTTGTTGATTCTTCACAAAAAAATACAGTTTTATATCTTTATGTTTGAAGCCTGAAATGTGGCAAAAGGTCGCAAAGTTCAAGGGGGCCGAATACTTTCGCAAGGCACTGTACCTGCTGGAAAGTATGCTATGGGTGGGTGTTGGTATCGTGACCAGTGGCCTGAGATAAGTCGGAGCTTTACCTAGCATAGACTTATAGATGACCTGGAGCCAGTGGGTCTGGCGACAAATATGTAGCGAGGGCCAGCCAACTAGAGCATACAGGTCGCAGTGGTGGGTGGTATAAGGTGATTTGGTAAACAAAACGGATGGCACTATGATAGACTGCATCCAATCTGCTGAGTAGATTATTTTGTAGATGACGTCGCCGAAGTCGAGGATCGGTAGGATAGTCAGTTTTACTAGGGTAAGTTTGGCGCCCTGAGTGAAGGAGGCTTTGCTGCAAAATATAAAGCCGATTCTAGATAAGATTTTTGATTGGAGATGTTTAATATTAGTCTGGAAGGAGAGTTCACAGTCTAACCAGACACCTAGGTATTTATAGTTGTCCACAAATTCTAGGTCGGAGCTGTACAGGAATCACCGGTTAGTCAGGCGGGTGGGTGCGGGCAGCGAACGGTTGAAAAGCATGCATTTAGTTTTACTAGCGTTTAAGAGCAGTTGGAGGCCACGGAAGGAGTGTTGTATGGCACTGAAGATCGTTTGGAGGTTAGTTCGCACAGTGTCCAAGGAAGGGCCAGAGGTATACAGAATGGTGTCGTCTGCGTAGAGGTGGATCAGGGAATCACCCGCAGCAAGAGCGACATCATTGATGTATACAGAGAAAAGAGCCGGCCCAAGAATTTAACCCTGTGGTACCCCAATAGAGACTGCCAGAGGTCCGGACAACATGCCCTCCGATTTGACACACTGAACTCTGTCTGCAAAGTAGTTGGTGAACCAGGCGAGGCAGTCTTGAGAAAAACCAAGGCTATTGAGTCTGCCGATAAGAATACGGTGATTGACAGAGTCGAAAGCCTTGACCAGGTCGATGAAGACGGCTGCACAGTGCTGTTTCTATCGATGGTGGTTATGATATTGTTTAGTACCTTGAACGTGGCTGAGGTGCACCCGTGACCGGCTCGGAAGCCGGATTGCACAGCGGAGAAGGTACGATGGATTTCGAAATGGTCAGTGATCTGTTTATTAACTTGGCTTTCGAAGTCTTTAGATAGGTAGGGCAGGATGGATATAGGTCTGTAACAGTTTGGGTCTAGGGGGATGAGGGTGATAACCGCGGCAGCTTTACAATCTTTCGGGATCTCGGACGATACGAACGAGAGGTTGAACAGGCTGGCAATAGGGATTAAAACAATGGGGGCGGATAGTTTTAGAAAGAGAGGGTCCAGATTGTCTAGCCCAGCTGATTTGTACGGGTCCAGGTTTTGCAGCTCTTTCAGAACATCTGCAGTCTGGATTTGGTTGAAGGAGAAGCTGGGGAGGCTTGGGAGAGTAGCTGCGGGGGAGGCGGAGCTGTTGGCCGAGGTTGGAGTAGCCAGGAGGAAGGCATGGCCAGCCGTTGAGAAATGCTTATTGAAATGTTTGATTATCATGGATTTATCAGTGGTGACCGTGTTACCTAGCCTCAGTGCAGTGGGCAGCTGGGAGGAGGTGCTCTTGTTCTCCATGGACTTTACAGTGTCCCAAAACCCTTTGGAGTTGTAGCTATAGGATGCCAATTCCTGCTTGAAAAAGCTAGCCTTTGCTTTCCTGACTGATTGTGTGTTTTGGTCCCAGACTTCCCTGAACAGTTGAATATCGTGGGGACTATTCAATGCTATTGCAGTCCGCCACAGGATTTTTTTTTGTGCTGGTCAAGGGCAGTCAGGTCTGGAGTGAACAAAGGGCTATATCTGTTTTTAGTTCTGCATTTTTTGAACGGGGCATGCTTATCTAAGATGGTGAGGAAATTACTTTTAAAGAATGTTCAAGCATCCTCGACTGACGGGATGAGGTCAATAGCCTTCTAGGATACCCGGGTCAGGTCGATTAGAAAGGACAGCTCGCAGAAGTGTTTTAGGGAGCGTTTGACAGTGATGAGAGGTGGTCGTTTGACCGCGGACCCATAGCGGATACAGGTAATGAGGCAGTGATCACTGAGATCCTGACTGAAAACAGTGGAGGTGTATTTGGAGGGCAAGTTGGTCAGGATAATGCCTATTAGGGTGTCCATGTTTACGGATTTAGGGTTGTACCTGGTGGGTTCCTTGATGATTTGTGTGAGATTGAGGACATCTCGCTTAGATTGTAGGACTGCCGGGGTGTGAAGCATATCCCAGTTTAGGTCACCTAACAGAACAAACTCTGAAGCTAGATGGGGGGCAATCAATTCACAAATGGTGTCCAGGGCACAGCTGGGAGCTGAGGGGGGTTGATAGCAGGCGGCAACAGTGAGAGACTTTTTTCTGGAGAGGTTCATTTTTAAAATTGGAAGTTCAAACTGTTTGGGTATAGACCTGGAAAGTATGGCAGAACGTTGTAGGCTATCTCTGCAGTAGATTGCAACTCCTCCCCCTTTGTCAGTTCTATCTTTACGGAAAATGTTGTGGCTGGGTATGGAAATCTCAGAATTGTTGGTGGCATTCCTAAGCCAGGATTCAGACACGGCAAGGACATCAGGGTTGGCCGAGTATGCTAAAGCAGTGAGTAAAACAAACTTAGGGAGGAGGCTCTGATGATGACATGCATGAAACCAAGTTTTTTTTATCACAGAAGTCAACAAATGAGGGTGCCTGGGGACACGCAAGGCCTGGGTTTACCTCCACATCACCCGAGGAACAGAGGAGGAGTAGGATGAGGGTACGGCTAAAGGCTATCAAAACTGGTCGCCTAGAGCGTTGGGGACAAAGAATAAAAGGAGAAGATATCTGGGCGTGGTAGAATAGATTTTCTTTTTTTACCTTTATTTTACTAGGCAAGTCAGTTAAGAACAAATTCTTATTTTCAATGACGGCTTAGGAACAGTGGGTTAACTGCCTGTTCAGGGGCTGATTCAGGGCATAATGTGCAGACAGGGGTATAATGGGGTGCGGGTATATCAGAGGGAAGCCCCAGGCACTGAGTGATGATAAGAGAGGTTGTATCTCTGGATAAGCTGGTTATAATGGGTGAGGTCAACGCATGTGTGCTTCAGTCTGGTTTTAGACCCCATCATAGCACTGAGACTGCACTTGTGAAGTTGGTAAATGACCTTTTAATGGCATCAGACCGAGGCTCTGCATCTGTCCTCGTGCTCCTAGACCTTAGTGCTGCTTTTGATATCATCGATCACCACATTCTTTTGGAGAGATTGGAAACCCAAATTGGTCTACAAGGACAAGTTCTGGCCTGGTTTAGATCTTATTTGTCGGAAAGATATCAGTTTGTCTCTGTGAATGGTTTTTCCTCTGACAAATCAACTGTAAATTTCGGTGTTCCTCAAGGTTCTGTTTTAGAACCACTATTGTTTTCACTATATATTTTACCTCTTGGGGATGTCATTCGAAAACATAATGTTTACTTTCACTGCTATGCAGATGACACACAGCTGTACATTTCGATGAAACATTGTGAAGCTCCAAAATTGCCCTCGCTAGAAGCATGTGTTTCAGACATAAGGAAGTGGATGGCTGCAAACGTTCTACTTTTAAACTCGGACAAAACAGAGATGCTTGTTCTAGGTCCCAAGAAACAAAGAGATCTTCTGTTGAATCTGACAATCAATCTTAATGGTTGTACAGTCGTCTCAAATAAAACTGTGAAGGACCTCAGCGTTACTCTGGACACTGATCTCTCTTTTGAAGAACATATCAAGACCATTTCAAGGACAGCTTTTTTCCATCTACATTTACGTTTAAGTCATTTAGCAGACGCTCTTATCCAGAGCGACTTACAAATTGGTGAATTCACCTTATGACATCCAGTGGAACAGCCACTTTACAATAGTGCATCTAAATCATTTAAGGGGGGGGGGTGAGAAGGATTACTTTATCCTATCCTAGGTATCCTACGTAACATTGCAAAAATCAGACACTTTCTGTCCAAAAATGATGCAAAAAAATTAATCCATGCTTTTGTCACTTCTAGGTTAGACTACTGCAATGCTCTACTTTCCGGCTACCCGGATAAAGCACTAAATAAACTTCAGTTAACCATATTACAGGGGCTGAGTCACTGGCTTACTAGGGCTCTTTCATACTGTCCCTAGGCGGGGTGCATCACTTGAGTGGGTTGAGTCACTGATGTGATCTTCCTGTCTGGGTTGGCGCCCCCCTTTGGGTTGTGCCGTGGCGGAGATCTTTGTGGGCTATACTGTGTCTTGTCTCAGGATAGTAAATTGGTGGTTGAAGATATCCCTCTAGTGATGTGGGGGCTGTGCTTAGGCAATGTGGGTGGGGTTATATCCTTCCTGTTTGGCCCTGTCCGGGGGTGTCATCGGATGGGGCCACAGTGTCTCCTGACCCCTCCTGTCTCAGCCTCCAGTATTTATGCTGCAGTAGTTTATGTGTCTGGGGGCTAGGGTCAGTTTGTTATATCTGGAGTACTTCTCCTATACTAATCGTCCTGTGTGAATTTAAGTATGCTCTCTCTAATTCTCTATTTCTCTCTTTCTCTCTTCTTTCTTTCTTTCTCTCTCTCAGAGGACCTGAGCCCTAGGACCATGCCTCAGGACTACCTGACATGATGACTCTTTGCTGTCCCCAGTCCACCTGGCCGTGCTGCTGCTCCAGTTTCAACTGTTCTTCCTTATTATTTTTGGACCATGCTGGTCATTTATGAACATTTGAACATCTTGGCCATGTTCTGTTATAATCTCCACCCGGCACAGCCAGAAGAGGACTGGCCACCCCACATAGCCTGGTTCCTCTCTAGGTTTCTTCCTAGGTTTTGGCCTTTCTATGGAGTTTTTCCTAGCCACCGTGCTTCTAAACCTGCATTGCTTGCTGTTTGGGGTTTTAGGCTGGGTTTCTGTACAGCACTTTGAGATATCAGCTGAATTACGAAGTGCTATATAAATACATTTGATTTGATTTGATGTGTGGGAGGTGGGACAAAGGAGGT
>NW_027014612.1:0-13176 GCF_036934945.1 Oncorhynchus masou masou | reverse complement strand
GTGGAGAGATCCTAGGAGATACAACAGGTTAATGGATGGAGTTGAGAGATCCTAGAGAGAGACATACAACGGGTTAATGAATGGAGAGATCCTAGAGAGATACAACAGCTTAATGGATGGAGAGATCCTAGAGAGACACAACAGCTTAATGAATGGAGAGATCCTAGAGAGATACAACGGGTTAATGGATGGAGAGATCCTAGAGAGACACAACAGGTTAATGGGTGGAGAGATCCTAGAGAGACACAACAGGTTAATGGGTGGAGAGATCCTAGAGAGACAACAGGTTAATGGGTGGAGAGATCCTAGAGAGACACAACAGGATAACGGGTGAAGAGATCCTAGAGAGATACAACAGGATAATGGATGGAAAGATCCTAGAGAGACACAACAGGTTAATGGGTGGAGAGATCCTAGAGAGACAACAGGTTAATGGGTGGAGAGATCCTAGAGAGACACAACAGGTTAATGGGTGGAGAGATCCTAGAGACACAACAGGTTACATGGGGTGGAGAGATCCTAGAGAGACAACAGGATTAATGGGTGGAGAGATCCTAGAGAGACACAACAGGTTAATGGGTGGAGAGGATCCTAGAGAGACAACAGGTTAATGGGTGGAGAGATACTAGAGAGATACAACAGGTTAATGGGTGGAGAGATCCTAGAGAGACACAACAGGTTAATGGGTGGAGAGATCCTAGAGAGATCAACAGGTTAATGGGTGAAGAGATCCTAGAGAGGACACAACAGGTTAATGGGTGGAGAGATCCTAGAGAGATACAACAGGTTAATGGGTGGAGAGATCCTAGAGAGACACAACAGGTTAATGGGTGGAGAGATCCTGTAGAGAGACAACAGGTTAATGGGTGGAGAGATCCTAGAGAGACACAACAGGTTAATGGGTGGAGAGATCCTAGAGAGAGACAACAGGTTAATGGGTGGAGAGATCCTAGAGAGACAACAGGTTAATGGGTGGAGAGATCCTAGAGAGCACAACAGGTTAATGGGTGGAGAGATCCTAGAGAGATACAACAGGATAATGGATGGAGAGATCCTAGAGAGACACAACAGGTTAATGGGTGGAGAGATCCTAGAGAGACAATGCAACGGGTTAATGGATGGAGAGATCCTAGAGAGATACAACAGGTTAATGGATGGAGAGATCCTAGAGAGACACAACAGGTTAATGGGTGGAGAGATCCTAGAGAGATACAACGGGTTAATGGATGGAGAGATCCGAGAGATCCAGAGAGACACAACAGGTTAATGGGTGGAGAGATCCTAGAGAGACATACAATAGGTTAATGGATGGAGAGATCCTAGAGAGACTACAACAGGTTAATGGATGAAGAGATCCTAGAGAGACACAACATGGGTTAACGGGTGAAGAGATCCTAGAGAGATGACAACAGGATAATGGATGGAAAGATCCTAGAGAGACACAACAGGTTAATGGGTGGAGAGATCCTAGAGAGATACAACAGGATTAATGGATGGAAAGATCCCACAGAGACAAGAACGTGTTTGTGGAATTTCTTTCCTTCTTAATGCTAATCAGTTGTGTTGTAACAAGATAGGGTGGTATAGAAGATATCCCTATTTGGTAAAAGACCAAGTCCATATTATGGCAAGAACAGCTCAAATAAGCAAAGAGAAACTACAGTCCATCATTACTTTAAGACATGAAGGTCAGTCAATCAGGAAAATTAAGAACTTTGAAAGTTGCTTCAAGTGCAGTCGCAAGAAAGGAGGAAAGGAAGACCCAGAGTTACCTCTGCTACAGAGGACAATATCATTAGAGCTACCAGCCTCAGAAATTGCAGCCCAAATAGATGCTTCACATAGTTCAAGTAACAGACATCTCAACATCAACTGTTCAGAGGAGACTAAGTAAATCAGGCCTTTGTGGTCGAATTGCTGCAAAGAAACAACTACTAAAAGGACACCAATAAGAAGAGACTTACTTGGGCCAAGAAACACGACCAATGGACATTCGACTGGTGGAAATCTGTCCTTTGGTCTGAAGACTCAAAATTTTAGATTTTTGGTTCCAACCGTCATGTCTTTGTGAGACGCAGAGTAGGTGAACGGATGATCTCTGCATGTGTGGTTCCCACAGTGAAGCACGGAGGAAGAGGTGTGATGCTGTGGGGGTGCTTTGCTGGTGAAACTGTCTGTGATCTACTTAGAATTCAAGGCACACTTAACCAGCATGGCTACCACCACATTCTGCAGCGATACGCCTCCCATCTGGTTTGAGCTTAGTAGGACTATTTGTTTTTCAACAGGACAATGACCCAACACCCTCCAGGCTGTTTAAGGGCTATTTGACCAAGAAGGAGAGTGATGGAGGGCTGCATCAGATGACCTGGCAACCACATTACCAAACCTCAACCCAGTTGAGATGGTTTGGGATGAGTTGGACCGCAGAGTGAAGAGCAGCCAACAAGTATTCAGCATATGTTGGAACTCCTTCAAGACTGTTGGAAAAGCATTCCAGGTGAAGCTGGTTGAGAGAATGCCAAGAGTGGGCAAAGCTGTCATCAAGGCAAAGGGTGGCTACTTTGAAGAATCTCAAATATAAAGTATATTTTGATTTGTTTAACTTTGAGACACGGGGGAACATGGGCATGCTAATCAAGGCATTCTGACACATGTTTCCCAACGTCGTGCTTTTCTGATTTCCCCATACAGTCTGATGAGTGAAAATGTCCCGAAGTGTAGGTGCGACAACAGACACACACATACACACACACACACACACAATCATGCACAGAAGGATACCATCTGCAATGTCTTAGACTGTTGCTTTGATACATTGTTTGTCACTGTGTGTGTGTGTGTGTGTGTGTGTGTGTGTGTGTGTGTGTGTGTGTGTGTGTGTGTGTGTGTGTGTGTGTGTGTGTGTGTGTGTGTGTGTGTGTGTGTGTGTGTGTGTATTACCGTGAGTGGGGTGATGACGAGGCGAGGGCAGGCCCCCAGGTATTCATATCCATAGATGTAGGTGGACAGAGCCATCCTGGCCACACAGTTATCTAGGTCCAAGTCCCAGTAGTAACGCAGCTGCCTCTGCCACTCAAAGTTACTGCTGGAGTCAACCTACACACACACACACACACACACACACACACACACACACACACACACACACACACACACACACACACACACACACACACACACACACACACACACACACACACACACACACACACAGAGCCTTGGTCACTAATCAAGGTACCAAATAAACAGGACATAAACTGTTATTTTTGATCAGACAAGTTGGATTTATGTAAAACAATATTTTTTGAATGAACTACACTTCCCATGATGCAGTGGGTGGTTTGCAGTCCTTACAGTACCTTCCGGGCCACGAGGTCTGTGACAATGTCCCTGGCGTGCACGTCTACGGTGATGAGAGCTGTGATGATGTTACGGTGCAGGGTGGGGAGTTGGCCTCGAACCAGGGCTGCTAGGGCATTCAGCCTCTATAGACAGACAGACAGACAGATAGAGATAGATAGACAGACAGACAAGTAGGGAGGCAGGCAGACAGACAAGCAGACAGACAGACAGACACGAGGAGAATCATCAAATGATAAAAAACCAAAGTATTTCTATGAAGATCTATGAAAACATCTCTGTGTCAAGGTGTTGTCACCACTGTAGGCTGTTGAAAACAGTCATTGTGGACGGTCGTACATCAATGTTGACATATTCAAAGTCCTGCAGGGCCATGAAGTGGTCGTGGTCTCCCTCCAGACAGCCGTCCAGGTCTCTGCACCACATCAACTGACTGATAGTTAACACCACCTGGTGGACACAGAGGAACACTGCAGCTGGACATTAACCTCTTACAGACACCTGATAGTTAACACCACCTGGTGGACACAGAGGAACACTGCAGCTGGACATTAACCTCTTACAGACACCTGATAGTTAACACCACCTGGTGGACACAGAGGAACACTGCAGATGGACATTAACCTCTTACAGACACCTGATAGTTAACACTACCTGGTGGACACAGAGGAATACTGCAGCTGGACATTAACCTCTTACAGACACCTGATAGTTAACACCACCTGGTGGACACAGAGGAACACTGCAGCTGGACATTAACCTCTTACAGACACCTGATGGTTAACACCACCTGGTGGACACAGAGGAACACTGCAGCTGGACATTACCCTCTTACAGACACCTGATGGTTAACACCACCTGATGGTTAACACCACCTGGTGGACACAGAGGAATACTGCAGTTGGACATTAACTCTTACAGACACCTGATGGTTAACACCACCTGATGGACACAGAGGAATACTGCAGCTGGACATTAACCTCTTACAGACACCTGATAGTTAACACCACCTGGTGGACACAGAGGGACACTGCAGCTGGACATTACCCTCATACAGACACCAGGTTTACAACACATGATAATCATACAATAGGAATTCATTCATTTCTTTAGAGGCAACTCTCATTGTTTGCTCTGGTAGTCAGCGATGGAGGTGTGTGTGTGTGTGTGTGTGTGTGTGTGTGTGTGTGTGTGTGTGTGTGTGTGTGGAGGTTAGTGTGTGTGTGTGGTGGTTAGTGTGTGTGTGTGTGTGTGTGTGTGTGTGTGTGTGTGTGTGTGTGTGTGTGTACCTGTGAGGGGTGTCCAGCCACCACCCACTCCTCTCGTTCTTTGCTCTGGTAGTCAGCGATGGAGGCCTTGCTGAGGCGGCGGAGGGAAGAGAACATGGCCTCCTCTACTTTACCCAGCCAGTCCTCTACGTTACCACGCGCCTTCAGACCTTTAGCCAGGCCCACCTACACACACAGAATGAACACACACAAATACACACCAAATATTGTAATGGAAGTCAAGGATTACATTTTCATTAAAAACTTTGTTACGTCCATCTTGACGTCTGAAGATCCATCGCCAGTGACAGTGAAACAATCAACAGAGAGAAAGACAGGGACCATGACCAGTATATTACCTACCTTCTCCTTCAGGTGAGACCATGACCAGTATATTACCTACCTTCTCCTTCAGGTGAGACCATGACCAGTATATTACCTACCTTTCTTCAGGTGAGACCATGACCAGTATATTACCTACCTTCTCTCCTTCAGGTGAGACCATGACCAGTATATTACCTACCTTCTCTCCTTCAGGTGAGACCATGACCAGTATATTACCTACCTTCTCTCCTGTGTTATTACCTACCTTCTCCTTCTCCTTCAGGTGAGACCATGACCAGTATATTACCTACCTTCTCCTTCAGGTGAGACCATGACCAGTATATTAGGTGAGACCTACCTTACCTTCCTTCAGGTGAGACCATGACCAGTATATTACCTACCTTCTCCTTCAGGTGAGACCAACCAGCAGACATGGTGAGACCATGACCAGTATATTACCTACCTCCTCCTTCAGTAGACCATGAATAGTATATTACCCTTCAGGTGAGACCATGACCAGTATATTACCTACTTCTCCTTCAGGTGAGACCATGACCAGTATATTACCTACCTTTCTCCTTCAGGTGAGACCATGACCAGTATTACCTTACCATGACCAGTATATTACTCTCCTTCAGGTGAGACCATGACCAGTATATTACCTACCTTCTCTCCTTCAGGTGAGATCATGACCAGTATATTACCTACCTTCTCCTTCAGGTGAGACCATGACCAGTATATTACCTACCTTCTCTCCTTCAGGTGAGACCATGAACAGTATATTACCATGACCCTACTCTTCTCCTTCAGGTGAGACCATGAGACCAGCATAGATTACTTACCTTCTCCTTCAGAGATATTACCATGACCAGCATATTACCCACCTCCTCTCCTTCAGGTGAGACCATGACCAGTATATTACCTACCTTCTCCTTCAGGTGAGACCATGACCAGTATATTACCTTTCTTCTCCCTTCAGGTGAGACCATGACCAGTATATTACCTTCTCTCTTCAGGTGAGACCATGACCAGCATATTACCTACCTTCAGGTGAGATCATGACCAGTATATTACCTACCTCCTCTCCCTTCAGGTGAGACCATGACCAGTATATTACCTACCTTCTCTCCTTCAGGTGAGACCATGACCAGTATATTACCTACCTTCTCCTTCAGGTGAGACCATGACCAGTATATTACCTACCAGTATATTACCTACCTTCTCTCCTTCAGGTGAGACCATGACCAGTATATTACCTACCTTCTCTCCTTCAGGTGAGACCATGACCAGTATATTACCTACCTTCTTCCTTCAGGTGAGACCATGACCAGTATATTACCTACCTTCCTTCAGGTGAGACCATGACCAGTATATTACCTACCTTCTCTCCTTCAGGTGAGACCATGACCAGTAGGTATTACCTACCTCCTTCCTTCAGGTGAGACCATGACCAGTATATTACCTACCTTCTATCCTTCAGGTGAGACCATGACCAGTATATTACCTACCTATACTCTCCTTCAGGTGAGACCATGACCAGTATATTAACTCCTTCACCTATTACTCTCCTCAGGTGAGACCATGACCAGTATATTACCTACCTTCTATCCTTCAGGTGAGACCATGACCAGTATATTACCTACCTTCTCCTTCAGGGTGAGACCATGACCAGTCAGGTGAGACCACAACCAGTATATTACCTACCTTCTCTCCTTCAGGTGAGACCATGACCAGTATATTACCTACCTTCTCCTTCAGGTGAGACCATGACCAGTATATTACCTACCTTCTCCTTCAGGTGAGACCATGACCTGTATATTACCTACCTCCTTCCTTCAGGTGAGACCATGACCAGTATATTACCTACCTTCTATCTCTTCAGGTGAGACCATGACCAGTATATTACCTTACCTTCTCTCCTTCAGGTGAGACCATGACCAGTATATTACCTACCTTCTCTCCTTCAGGTGAGACCAACCAGTATATTACCTACCTTCCCCTTCAGGTGAGACCATGACCAGTATATTACCTACCTTCTCTCCTTCAGGTGAGACCATGACCAGTATATTACCTACCTTCTCTCCTTCAGGTGAGACTCATGACTACCTCCTCTCCTCAGCACATGACCAGTAGATTACCTCCTTCTCCTTCAGGTGAGACCATGACCAGTATATTACCTACCTTCTCTCCTCAGGTGAGACCATGACCAGTATATTACCTACCTTCTCTCCTTCAGGTGAGACCATGACCAGTATATTACCTACCTCCTCTCCTTCAGGTGAGACCATGACCAGTATATTACCTACCTTCTCTCCTTCAGGTGAGACCATGACCAGTATATTACCTACCTTCTCCTTCAGGTGAGACCATGACCAGTATATTACCTACCTTCTCTCCTTCAGGTGAGACCATGACTGTATATTACCTACCTTCTCCTCCTTTAGGTGAGACCATGACCAGTATATTACCTACCTTCTCTCCTTCAGGTGAGACCATGACCAGTATATTACCTTACCTCCTTCTCCTTCAGGTGAGACCATGACCAGTATATTGCTCTACCTTCTCCTTCAGGAGACCATGCTGACCAGTATATTAATGCACTTCTCTTACTTCAGTGAGACCATGACCAGTATATTACCTACCTTCTCCTTCAGGTGAGACCATGGCCAGAATGTCGTTGCTGTAGACCTCTCCTGCTCTCCGTCTGCAGGCTGCGTTGTCATGGCGCCTGGGGCGGAGGGGGCAGCAGGGCGAACTCCAAAGTAATACATCAAACACTTGAGGTGGGCTGGACGGCCTGGGGGTTCCTGGTCTGAGCCAAGATCTCCAGGAGCTCATCGTTGGACAGGAAGTAGAACCTGGGAACGGTACCGAGAGACGGACGTGTTGATTCATGAAGTGTCTTCCAACATTTCACCACAGGGAACATCACAACACAGTGAGACTTAACCAAGTGGTTCAGACGTTGACCACCAATCCTGGTCCTAGAGAGATACATGCAGACAACACAGTACCTGGGGAAGATGACTCTCTTGGACTCCAGGTAGGCCTCCAGACACTTCTGGATCTGGTCTAGCAGGGCGTTGTTGTTCTGGAAGATCTCCAGCAGACCTGTAGAGAGACAAAGAGAACAGGGGAGGGGGGTGATACCCTCCTTCTCTCTCTCTGAGTGTGTGAGTGTGTGTGAGAGAGAGAGTGGAGTTACCTGGCTGTGTAGCAGCCCTCAGAGCATTGGGAAGCCTGTTGACCTTCCTCATAATCTCCTTCCAGGACTTGTCCACCTGGAGGAACATCTTGGCTTCAGCAGGAAGCTGTCTCTGGATGTCTGGAGCACTGAAGATACTCTCAGATACAGCCAGATTACGCTGACAAGTCAGCCACTCTTCCTACAGGAGGGAGGGAGGGAGGGAGGGAGGGAGGGAGGGAGGAGAGAGGGGGTTATATTCTGGAGCACTGAAGATACTCTCCAGATACAGCCAGTTACACTGACAAGTCAGCCACTCTTCCTACAGGAGGGAGGGAGGGAGGAGGAGAGAGGAGGGAGGGAGGGAGGTTATATTCTGGATCACTGAAGATACTCTGCAGGTACAGCCAGAGAGAAAGTAAGAAAGACAAGAAAGAACAAAATGAAGAGAAAATAGAGAGAGAAGGGTAGAGGGGAGAAGGAGGAGAGAATTACCTAGCATTTGATACATGACCATTAGCATTTGATACATGACCATTAGCATTTGATACATAACCATTAGCATTTGATACATGACAAATAGCATTTGATACAAGACCATTAGCATTTGATATTATTAATGACCATTAGCATTTGATACATGACCATTAGCATTTGGATACATGACAAATAGCATTTGATATGAAGGACCATTGGCATTGATACATATCAGATAGACGATATATGACCATTAGCATTTGATACATAAATCATTATATTTGATACATGACAATGAGCATTTGATACATGACCATTAGCATTTGATACATGAATTAGTATTGATATATGACCATTAGCATTTGATACATGACCATTAGCATTTGATACATGACCATTAGCATTTGATACATGACCATTAGCATTTGATACATGACCATTAGCATTTGATACATGACCATTAGCATTTGATACATGACCATTAGCATTTGATACATGACCATTAACATGACCATCAGCATACATGACCATTAGCATTTGATACATGACCATTAGCATTTGATACAGCATCATCACACAGTCCCATCCATCTGATCTGGTCTCTAGTCTCTCACCTTGACTTTAGCCAAAACAGTAAATGAATGTGATTGGTCTGGGTCTCACCAGTGTCTGGCTGAAGAGGTTGAGCTGCCTCTGCCACTCGTCTACTCTGGTCTTGATGGGGCCGACGTAGCGTAGAGAGACGCCACTCGTGGCCATGTTGATGGTACTGTCATCCAGTGCAGCACCTGGATGTCATCCGTTCCTCCAGATGAACAGGTGTCTTAGAGTCCCGTGGAGAGGAACCGGAAACTCCGTGCTCTTCCAGGACCTCAACCTGCACAGGGCTTGAGTTTAGACAATAGGAATGACAGGAAGTAGGACTCCAACATGTTCTTTCCTGGGTCTGTCCCACTTTTAAGAGTATCTCAGCTGATACTTCTTCCTGAAGCCTGTCCTGACACCTGGAAGAGGAGAACCAGACTGGGTCAAACACTTCACTGTACTGCTTCTGTTTGGCCTGGTTCACCTGCTACAACGGAATGGATACATACAACTACATCAACACGTCTGTGGTTGGTACCTCCTGTATGTCCATGTCATAGCAGACGTTACCTCCTGTATGTCCATGTCATAGCAGACGTTACCTCCTGTATGTCCATGTCATAGCAGATGTTACCTCCTGTATGTCCATGTCATAGCAGAGGGAGGGTGTTACCTCCTGTATGTCCATGTCATAGCAGAGGGAGGGTGTTACCTCCTGTATCGCTTCGCTGTAGCTGAAGATGTTGAGTCCCTCCAGAGAGGCCAGAGTTTGAGGTTCCTCCAGGAGACTGGCCTCTATGACGGCCTCCAGAATCTCCCAGTGTCTGCCCTTCAGACACGGGTTACGCTAGAGTCTGTGATCACTGGGAGCTGGAGGGAGAGAAGACACACACGTTACACACACACACAGCCAGGCAACACACACACACACACCCACAGCCAGGTAACACACACACACACACACACCCACAGCCAGGTAACACACACACACACACCCACAGCCAGGTAAATACACACACACACACACACACCCACAGCCAGGTAACACACACACACACACCCACAGCCAGGTGCAACACACACACACACCCACAGCCAGGTAACACACACACACACACCCACAGCCAGGTAACACACACACACACACACACAGCCAGGTAAATACACACACACACACCCACAGCCAGGTAACACACACACACACACACCCACAGCCAGGTAACACACACACACACACCCACAGCCAGGTAACACACACACACACACACACACACACCCACAGCCAGGTAACACACACACACACACACCCACAGCCAGGTAACACACACACACACACACACACACCCACAGCCAGGTAACACACACACACACACCCACAGCCATGCAACACACACACACACACCCACAGCCAGGTAACACACACGTTACACACACACACAGCCAGGTAACACACACACACCCACAGCCAGGTAACACACACACACACACACACACCCACAGCCAGGTAACACACACACACACACCCACAGCCAGTAACATACACACACCCACAGCCAGGTAACACACACACACACACCCACAGCCAGGTAACACACACGTTACACACACCCACAGCCAGGTAACACACACGTTACACACACCCACAGCCAGGTAACACACACGTTACACACACCCACAGCCAGGTAACACACACACGAACACACACAGCCAGGTAACACACACACACACCCACAGCCAGGTAACACACACACACACACCCACAGCCAGGTAACACACACACACACCCACAGCCAGGTAACACACACACACCCACAGCCAGGTAACACACACACACACCCACAGCCAGGTAACACACACGTTACACACACACACAGCCAGGTAACACACACCCACAGCCAGGTAACACACCCACAGCCAGGTAACACACACACACCCACAGCCAGGTAACACACACACACACACCCACAGCCAGGTAACACACACAGCCAGGTAACACACACACATCCTGAGTGTACAAAACATTAGCAACACCTTCCTAATATTGAGTTGCACCCCCTTCTGAACTCAGAACAGTCTCAATTCGTCAGGACATGGACTCTACAAGGTGTTGAAAGATTTCCACAGGGAAGCTGGCCTAAGTTGACTCCAATGCTTCCCACAGTCGTGTCAAGTTGGCTGGATGTCCTTTGGGTGGTGCATCATTCTTGTTACACCAGGAAAATGTTGAGCGTGAGAAACCCAGCAGCGTTGCAGTTCTTGACACACTCAAACTGGTGCACCTGGCACCTACTACCATACCCCGTTCAAACACTTAAATCTGTAGTCTTGCCCATTCACCCTCTGAATGACACACAGACACAATCCATGTCCCAATTGTCTCGAGGCTTAAAAGTCCTTCTTTAACCCGTCTCCTCCCCTTCATCTACTCTGATTGAAGTGGATTTAACAAGTGACATCAATAAGGGATCATAGCTTTCACCTGGTTTCACCTGGTCAGTCCATGTCATGGAGAGAGCAGGTGTTCCTAATGTTTTGTACACTCATGCATATACATTACATTACAGACCGTAACAAAAAACAACCTTCTGTCACACATCATATCGACATCGACTGAAGAGAGTCATCCTACACAACACACATCATATCGACATCAACTAGAGAGAGTCATCCTACACAACACACATCATATCGACATCACCTGGAGAGAGTCATCCTACACAACACACATCATATCGACATCACCTGAGAGAGTCATCCTACACAACACACATCATATCGACATCAACTGGAGAGAGTCATCCTACACAACACACATCATATCGACATCACCTGGAGAGAGTCATCTCACACGACACACACTCATACGACATCACCTGGAGAAGTCATCCTACACAACACACATCATATCGAACACTCCAGAGAGTTTACTCTAAGAACATATATCATATTTTTGACATCAACTAGAGAGAGTCATCCTAACACAACACACATCATATCGACATCACCTGGAGAGAGTCATCCTACACAACACACATCATACCTTCTCTCTCATGCCCTCAACGTGCTCTTTGAGTCGTGGAACCACACTGTTGGTGGCAGGCCTTTCTCCAGCTGGTTCACACACTTGGCATACTTATTGACCTGGGCACTCAGAGTCTCTGGGTCCAACTCCTCAAACTTACACTGGGAGGGAGAGAGAGAAGGGCAGGTGAGTATGCTACTGTTACTACATACACTGAGAAGACAGGTGAGTATGCTACTGTTACTACATACACTGAGTAAGAAGAGGTGGAGTATACTACTGTTATTAAATACACTGAGAAGACAGGTGGAGTATACTACTGTTATTACATACACTGAGAAGACAGGTGTGAGTATACTACTGTTACTACATACACTGAGAAGCATAGGGGGAGTATGCTACTGTTACTGACACACTGAGAAGACAGGTGGAGTATACTACTGTTATTAAATACACTTGAGAAGACAGGTGGAGTATAACTACTGTTACTACATACACTGAGAAGACAGGTGGAGTATACTACTGTTACTACATACACTGAGAAGCCAGGTGGAGTATACTACTGGTATTACATACACTGGAGAAGACAGGTGGAGTATACTACTGGTATTGCATACACTGAGAAGACAGGTGGAGTATACTACTGTTATTACACACACTGAGAAGCCAGGTGGAGTATACTACTGGTATTACATACACTGAGAAGACAGGTGGAGTATACTACCAGTTGTTACATACACTGATAAAGACAGGTGGAGTATACTACTGTTACTACACATACACTGAGAAGACAGGTGGAGTATACTACTGTTACTACATACACTGAGAAGACAGGTGGAGTATACCACTGTTACTACATACACTGGAGAAGACAGGTGGAGTAGACTGCTGTTACTACATACACTGAGAAGACAGGTGAGTAGCACTACTGTTATTACATACACTGAGAAGAC